>NC_134358.1:448649766-448949766 GCF_048569485.1 Anomaloglossus baeobatrachus
AATGCAGCGTTATGGACGCAGGGAAAACACTCTGCGCCCAAAACGCTGCAAATCCCGATTGTGGGCGCACAGCCTAAAATGCTACAATGGATGAATGGATAGATGTCAAACAAATATAACGTCCCACCCCCTGCATATTCTAAGCTGGCGCCCTTTAGTGCCTTTCATGTGGCACTAAAGGGTGCCTAGCCTTGTATTTAGCCCCCCAAAAAATTAATAATTAAAATAAACGACGTGGGGTCCCCCCTATTTTTGATAGCCAGCTAGGGTAAAGCAGACAGCTGTAGCCTGCAAACACAGCTGACAGCTTCACCTTGGCTGGTGATCAATTTGGAGGGCTCCCCAGGCGTTTTTTAAAAAAAAAAAAAAAACGTGGGGTCCCCCCAAATTAGATCACCAGCCAAGGTGAAGCAGACAGCTGGGGTCTGGTATTCTCAGGGTGGGAAGAGCCATGGTTATTGGACTCTTCCCAGCCTAAAAATAGCAGGCCGCAGCCGCCCCAGAAGTGGCGCATCCATTAGATGCGCCAATCCTGGCGCTTCGCTCCAGCTCATCCCGCGCCCTGGTGCGGTGGCAGACGGGGTAATATATGGGGTTGATACCAGCTGTAATGTCACCTGGCATCAAGCCCTGGGGTTAGTGATGTCACGGCATCTGAACAGATACCCGACATCACTAACCCAGTCAAGAAATAGAAAAAAATAAAGACAAAAAAAAAATTTATTTGAAAAAAAACTCCCCGAAACATTCCTCTTTTACCAATTTATTGTAAATAAATAAATTTCGGTCGCTGTAATCCATTTTTGAGGTCCCACGCCGTCTCTGGATCTTCTAGAATATGGGGGGCACGTTCAGGGAACGTATCCCCCATTTTCTGGAAGAGCAAGCTCTCCATGAGCAGTGTGGGTGCAGTAATCTGAGAATACTGCACTCACACTGCCCCGGTCCAACCTAGGGCAGAGTGACCTGCAGTAACCTCATTCTAGAATATGAGGGGCACGCTCACAGAACGTACCCCCCATTTTCTAGAACAGCAGGCTCTCCATGTGAGGAGTGTGTCTGCAGATTACTGCACTCACCCTCCCCCGGTCCACAGTGGAGCAGCCTACTGCAGCAGCGACGTCAGCGTCCCTGCTTGCAGGGATCCAGCTGACAGCCGCTGTCTGCGCATGCGCCGCCAGCGTTCAAGAGAAGGAGGCGGCGTGATCGCGGGGCCGGAGCACCAGCAGCCAGGTAACGTATGACCGGGGGCTGGGGGGGGTGACGGGGGGTGACGGGGGGACCTGGGGACAACTTTCTGCCGCATGTGACGTGTCACATGCGGCAGAAAGAGTAGGATGAATGCGGCCGCCATTTTCCACGCTCCGGAGGGGGGAGTGGGGAGGAGGCGGCTCTGGAGAACCGGAGGGGGCTCCGGGGACCAGAGATCTCCGGTGTACCGGAGGAGGGGTCAGGGGGAGGACATTTCTCTCCGATCTGAAATGTTTGATCATTTCAGATCGGAGGGAAATGAATGCAGAGCCGACGCCGGCGGCAGTTTTCAGCGCGCGTCGGCGCCATCTTGGATTTTCCGGAGGGGGGGTAGGGGTGGTGTGGGGACTCTCCGGTACCGGGGGCTTTGGGGGCACTAGAGGATTATATTTATTTCTCATCTGACATGTTTGATCACGTCAGATGAGAAATAAATCAATTTTACCGGCCATTTTTTTTTTTTAATGTTGTCGCCGGTATACGGTGTATACCGGCGATCGCATTAACGGGGTCCAAAAAAAACACCCCGATTCATAATCTTGGGGGTCTCAGCTACCTCCGGTAGCTGAAACCCCCGAGATTTTTCGTCACTGGGGGGCGCTACAAGCTTTTTCCGGCCTGACGTCTCAAGACGTCGGAAAAGAATAAGTACCCTGTTTTTCCGACGTCTTGAGACGTTAGGCCGTCGCTATGGGGTTAATCTGGGAAGGCCCCAAAACATTGTGAAGGGCAAATAAAGTATACCAATAGCTGGTGCAGCTGATATACTTCTCTAGTCAGCCAAAGGTACAGACCACTAGTGTGTGGTGTGATCCACGCTTGGTTTACTTTAATGAATGTGAGCTTTCCCACATTTGCTATGTGTAATGCTTACCAATGGTGAAGGCAATGAGTAGGAGTGGACCCACTGAACCACAGGAGGAATTCAGGCTTAACATTTAGTAGAAGGGGTTGAACTAAACAACCACCATGAGGCAGAATGCCAAGTGCCTCTCCTAGGGTAGTAACTGGGACTGTGGCAACTGAGCAGAGCAGAGTGACAGCAGCACAGGTAGGACAGACACAACAGGGAAGAACAAGAGGCACAGTCTGAATAGGAAACGGCTGGACAGGCAGAGGTAGGTAAGGAATGTCCGGCACGAATCATCAGGCTCATGTCACCAGGCATGGGACAGCAGGCATGGGACATCAGACACAGGTGCAGCTGGCACAGGACCTCTGGAGGAACTCTGGTCATCAGGGTCTAGGTCATCATGCCCAGAACTCTGTTAGTCAAAGTCCAGGTCAAAAGGCATGGATCACCAGGCATGGGGCACCAGGTGCAGGACTTCGGAAACAGATGCAGCCATGATGGCTTAGGCAGATAGAATGACAGGTGCAGGGGATATAGACACAGGTGCAGGATACAGGCATGTACAGACACAGGTGCAGGATACAGGCTGGTACGGAAACAGGTGCAGGACACAGGCTAGCATGGAAAGAGGTGCAAGATTAAAGATAGTACAAGGTAACAGACAGGACTGGGCCAGAGAAAAGACAGGACAGACACAGCAGAGCAGACCTGGTTGCATGCAGGAGTGGTGCTGGAGGTTGGAAGACCAAAGCAGACAGACAGGACTAACACGCAGATAGGATCCAATTATAATGCAATGTTCTGCCCCCCCCATCAGGGGGGGAGTCTTAAGTACCTGGTACCTCCCAGTGATAGGCTGGGGACACCTAAGCAAGGTGTGCATGTTTCATTTTAATGGGAAAGGAAGTGGGTACGCCCCTAAGATGGAGACCAGGAACCCCACTCGGCAGGCAGTGTCTGGGGCCCTAAGTGGAGCTGGAGACTGTAACACATGTGGAATTCTACAGGGGGGGCAAGCCAGGGACAGCAGCACACGTGGACACCAACAAAGGGTTGCAGAGGACTATGCAATATGTAGGTGGCCACCAGGGGGTGGCGATTCGAGTACCACGCAGAACGAGGATGGCCATGCTGGAGTGCAGAGGACCATGACATGAGGGGTGGCCATGCATGTGAGCAGAGGACCATGCAGCACAAGGATGGCCATGCAGGGGTGAGGAGATTGCAGAGATAATGGCGGTTGAACACCGTCAAACGCCGGCGTACTTAAGGAAAGGGAAGCTGGCACTACAGGTGGACAGGTGGTTGTGCCTGTTTGTGATCACACCCTTGCCATGCTAAACATACATTTCCACAGTACATTTGCTGCATAGCAGGCCAGTACCTTCAAGGTGTAAAGAGCAACCTCAAGCCATATGTCCAATTTGGAGGCCCAGAAGTTAAATGAGGCAGACCCATCACTTAGTGCAGATAGTTGTGTGGACACGTACTCTTCCAACATGTTGTTTAAACACTGCCTCCTGATAATACAGACCAGATCAGATGGTAGTTTTGGATGTTGTGGGGTACTGAACAAGTTTTTCCACATTTTTGCCATGATAACTATACTTTCCGAGGTAGTGCACCAGATGCGCTGGCCACTTACTCCTCCTCCTCTGCCTTGATTTTCCACTCTGTCAGGTGGGAACTACATTGGTAGTGGCTTAAATTCCTGCATTTTCTGATCCCATTCCAGTGACAGATACAAGAATCATATGTTGTCTTTGCAATATGTATCCAGCAAGGTGGCCACTCAGTAATCAGTACTGGTAATAATCCTGGCAACTCCGCAGGTGTGGCACAGTCACAGTAGCATGTATTGGCCATGTGTGCAAGGCAACAACAAGCTGTCCTCGGTGGTAGGTGTATGATCTGAGTCCTCTCGTATATACCCCCAGCCATGCTCTAATGATGTCCAAGAGCTGTTTTGAGTGTAACCCTGCTGTGAACATGGTTCTTCCTTCTTCTGATCTTCCACCTCATCCTCCAAAACTGTCCCCTGGCTGGACACTTATGTATCTGGCTGCTGTTGGTACAGGAACCCAGCCTCCGAGCTATGTGGGGATGACAGGCCTGATAATGGTGTGAATGGTCCCTGTTCTTCCTGCTCCTCATGCTCCTTTGCCACCACTTCATCCATCATTGCCTCAAGCATTTTTTCAAGCAGGCATAGAAGTTGTATAGTTATGCTGATGATCAGCGCTGACCATGCTTGTGGAGTATTCAAAGCAGTGAAACATGGCACACATTTCACATATGGAGGTCCACTTGTTGGTGTTAAAGTGGTGTTGTTCTGCAGAGCGACTCAGCTGAAACTCCGCTATTGCCTGTTGCTGCTCGCACAGTCTCTTCAGCATATACAAGGTGGCGTTCCACCTTGTTGGTATGTTGCATATGAGGTGGTGAGCAGGAAGGCAGAAGTGATGCTGTAGCACATACAGGTGAACAGCAGCAATGTAAGAATGCTTAAAGGGAGCAGACACTGCCTGCACTTTCAGCAACAGCTCTGACATATGTAGATCATCTTTAAGGAAACTCTGCACCACCAAATTCATCACATGTGCCAAGCAGGGGATGTGCGTTAAACTGGCAAGGCCCAGGGCTGCTACGAGATTTCACTCGTTATCGCATGCCACCAGTCAGTATTTGTCCCCTAAACAGATGAGTTTCAGAACAGCCTACTGTCGTTTCTCCATGGCTGTGCTGAAGTTGGCGGTGCAGGTCTTACTCTGATGAGGAGGTGGTGGACGAAACAGAGTAGAAGAAGGAGAAGGATGAAGCAACATAGACAGAGAAACATTCAACAATCCTCAGTGCTGGTGGGGCATGCGCTTGAACACCTCCTGCCTCTGGACTAGCCACCCCTGCATTCACCCAGTGGTCAGTTAGGGTGATAGAACTTTCCTGCCTGTGCTTACTGGTCCAGATATCAATGGTTATGTTGACCTTGCTACTGATGGCATTGCAAAGTGCACACCTAATTTGGTCTGCAACATGTGTGTGCAGTGCAGGGATGGCCCACCTTGAAAAGTAGCGGCAGCTGGGAACAACATACTATGGGACAGCCACTGCCATAAGTTTTTAAAAGTGTCCATCGCCACCAGCCTGAATGGCAGTATTTCAAAGACAAGGAATTTTTAAATGCTGTAATTCAGGACCAGTGGTCTTGGGTGGCTAGGGGGGTACTTCAGCTTTATCTCCAGTGTTTGGGGATGGACAGCTGAACGCTTCCATGGGAAGCCTCAGATCTTTCCTAGTTTTTCAGGTGTCTCCTCCACCTCAGCTCTTGCTTGGAATTCAGGTGCCTCATTTTGCCGGTACTGCTAAGTTGCCTCACTTCAGGCTTTGACAGCACATCATGCAAACCACCTGTGTCTTGTCGTCAGCACATTGCTTGAAGAAATGCCACGCCGGGGTACTCCTTTGAGCTGCATATGGTGTGAGGTGGGCATTAGTAGCCAATGGACTGCCTATGGACTGATAGCTGTGCTTTTGCACCTTGCTCCCTTCTTTGCTGTGATTCTGGGTCAGTGTGACCACCTCCAATTCCTCCAAACTGTGCATGTCGCTAGGATGGCCTTTTCTTCATGTGGGGTCTAAGACCTCATCATCGCCCACATCATCTTCCACCCACTCTTCACCCCTACCCTTTTTGCCAGCCTGCTCACTGAGGAAAGCCGCAGAAGTTGGGACCTTTGATACGTCAACCTCAGATATGTATTGTGGTGGTCCTCTATCCTTGTGCACTAGCCGTCTGACATACTCATCCTCAACAGCAATTGGTTGAACATCAGTGCACTCAGTCTCTTCCACTTCTGGGACATGGCCACGTGGATAGGCCACAGAACCCCAGCCAGTAGAGTTATCAAAAAGCAGAAGTGACTGCTTTCTAACTTGGAGCTCACACAGCTTAGCAGATTGGTGGTTGGATGAAAATGCCCATGATCTTTAGGTGCCAACTATGGAAACACAAGTGTCAGTGGATGCTCTTGTCCACTGGCCTGGCTGTCTTCAGAAACACCGCACGGACAAAGGCTCATCCCACTGAACTCTTGCACTCATTTCCTCTGGGTAGAACACTACTCAGATAACACAGGGAGAAGGAACCACACATTAGTAAGACTTTATTGGCTCACCAACAGGCAAAAACATATTGAACATTCGAACCAAGAACACAAGATGGTACAAGCAATACTATCTCACTGTTCTGCTGGCCTTCCAGGCATTAGAATATTTGTGACTTCGGGGCTTCTAGGGCCAATTATTGCAGCCTGCAGCATCATCTTTTGGCTGGCACCTACTGAGAGGAGATAGCAGTAAGTTTAGCATACTGACCGAGCACAGCAAGATTTGTAGCCAGGCAACAGAGTTTGCCCTAACCTAGATTTTCCAAGAGAATTTCTACACTCAGTGTAAATCAGTTATGCAGTTCTGTGATCCATCAGCGGAAACCGTAGCTCCCTGGCTGAGGTTATGTTGAATAACTCTCTAGTAAAAGAAGCAACGCCCTTTTATACCACTCAATTCTCTTACAGGATTGGTGGAGATGGCTGCTTTCTCATTGGTTGCTAGTTCAACCCAACTGCATAATTTTCCTCTGAATCATGTAGTCAAAAGGGCTGAGGCAATGCACATTTACAGATAATAGGGCTCCGATCAGTCTGACATGAGACAATAGCTAACTATTCTTGATTTAACAAACAAAGGAAACATATCTGGTCTAATTAAGAATAGTTCACCCTCCTCACAAGTGGCCAGAGGTACTGTCAGCCATCCATTCTAAAACTGCATCTACATATTCTGGCCTCACCATTTATCCAGCGATACTCTGGCCTAAGATATGACGTAGAAAATCCTGTGGCCTGCGCGCACCAAAGGAAGGTGTTTCATTTGGACATGTAGCAGGCACAGTGTTACGAATCGGTGCCGCCATAGCCGCAAGCAGCCTGCTTCAATACCAGTTGCGCCCAGGCGCTGGCTGCCTTATTTGGCCGTGCCTAGGGTTGTCCAGTTGGCTGCGTCCTCCTCCACATCTAAGGGGTACTTTGCACGCTGTGACATCGCTAGCCGACTGTAGCGATGCCGCACGCGATAGTCCCCGCCCCCGTCACACATGTGATATCTTGTGATAGCTGCCGTAGCGAACATTATCTCTACGGCAGCTTCACATGCACTTACCTGCCCTGCGACGTCGCTCTAGCCGACGACCTGCCTCCTTCCTAAGGGGGTGGGTCGTGCGGCGTCACAGTGACGTCACACGGCAGGCGGCGAATAGAAGCGGAGGGGCGGAGATGAGCGAGACATAAACATCCCGCTCACCTCCTTCCTTCCTCATTGCAGGCGGGATGCAGGTAAGGAGATGTGCCTCACTCCTGCGGCTTCGCACACAGCGATGTGTGCTGCCGCAGGAACGAGGAACAACATCGTACCTGTCGCTGCAGCAAAATTATGGAAATGACCGACACTACACAGATCACCGATTTTCAACGTTTTTGCGATCGTTTATCAGTGCATCTAGGCTTTACACTTTGCGGCGTCGTTACTGGCGCCGGATGCGCGTCACTTTTGATTTGACCCCAACGATATCGCAGTAGCAATGTCGCAACATGCAAAGTGCCCCTAAGTGTGGAGAGGCGGCTAGTGCGCACGCGCGCGGCGATTTACCGCAGCCAGAACCTAAGTCCAGTGTTTTGCCTATTGAGCATGCTCAGCCTGATTGTGTCATTTCTGAGGCTAAGTCCTCAGTTCTGAGCATGCTCCCATACTTGGTGCGAAAAGCCTCTTTGCACAGGTACTTGGACTTCGTGCCGTGTCTAAGTCCTGTGTTGCGCCAACTGAGCATGCTCAGGCTGATTTCTGAGACAGTTGTTCAGGCTACTGAGCATGCTCAGGCACTTAGTGCATCAGAGGCTACGTCCAGTAAGAACCTCACTGGGCATGTACATGAGGTGGCAGGCCCTGATAGGCCGGCACGCATCAAGTGTCCTGATGCTGTGTCCACTCCGGACTTGCTCACAGAGGTCCACCCCTATGACTTCGAAACGATTATTCCTGGCTCACCGCGTTATATATTAGGTGCTCGGAAAAAACAGTAAGTCTAAATAGAGAATAATTCTGGCACACTTGGAGAATATATGAAGAAGAGAAAATCTTGGAATACTTAAATGGTTTTATTTTGTGCAAAGGTCAAAAAAAGTGATGATAATTCATCCATCCGACGTTTCGACCGTTAGAAGGTCTTTATCAAGGACAAATTTATCTAATATAACAAAAACATACGCACCATTAGTGCATGAAAATATATAAATCAACATAGCATGATCATGGCATTGGTTGTAACAACAATCTCTGATAACATGATGATAGCACATAATCAAACAAAGACATACATATGCTTATAAAATCCATGTGTTGAAATAAAATAAAAAAGCCTAACAAAAGAAACCAAGCTCATGAGAGGTACACTCATCATTTGGCAAATGAGGGCAGTAGTGACCCACCTATATGAACAACTGTGTGGTGTATGTTCAATAATATGAAGACATCACAATGCAGTCAAAAAATGGACAAAGGTGTGATCCTATGTAGGAGACAAAATCAAATGAATATCGTATACATAACATACAAACATGCAAATCAGAAGAGTTTCATTCCTCTGCAATACCTATCTACAGGTGTGTCTTTCTCCACTTATACCTTATGCATTGAAGTAAATTGATGATCAATAGTAGTGACCTTTTTCCAGAGGGAAATGGGATATAGACAATTCTAAATGCAAGTGGATATAAATATGCGCATTAGAATAATATATGGATTATTCTAACTTCATAATTAAAGTGAAATAATGTGTCCTGAAGGAAAATAGTCTACCTGAAAAACTGTTTCGCTGTCAAAGGTAGATACCTGAGAGCATAAGAGAAAGTTTCGTGTTTCCTTCACTGATGGTTTCTCAGATGCATCAGAAGAAAGGAATGTTCTGAGCAAGAGAGTCACATATACTTGCATTAACGCATAAAGCAGGGAGAAAAGACATATATAGTGACTTCTGTGTATTATATAACAGATGGTAAGAAGGCAAAAAACTACCTGAAAAATGCAGGAATGGTATACTGTTACTCGCACTGAGGAATTCACAATGGCCTCAGGGTAACATAAGTGCTATGGACAAAATATATGAACATCAGGAATTACAAGCGGGATAGGAAAACCAGTATATGAGGAAAACCTCATTAAGTGTCCATGCGGTCTCGGATATGTTGGGGAGACCACCCAGCATGTCCGAGACCGGATTAGTAAACACAAATCCACTATAAGATGCAGACAGATGATGCTCCCTATCCCGTACCATTTTATTACATATGGTCACACGATCGCGCAATTGAAGTACCAGGTACTGGAGCATGTACCCACACCTAGAAGGGGTGGTAACAAGAGTACGTACCCTGAAAGAAAGGGAATCTTATTGGATATTTACCCTCAATATGCTGGAACCGAGAGGTCTAAATAGGGAACATGATATGTGCATCTAATGAAGTTCATTGTCTGATAGGTTTCGTTTTTACGTTATCTTGAATATTTACTATATTAATTGAGTTTGGTCGACTTTTGTTGCTTTTCAGCCTCTGAGTGGTCATCTACAATATGATTGTCAAAAACCCAGTATAAGGATAAGTGAGAATATCATTCTAGTACACATAGTGACATGGATTTCTCCCTAATTGTTTTTTCTTTGTTCCAGGCTCCACCTCCTACTTGATTCCTTCACCGTCCTTGCACCAATGTGTGTCATCACCACAGCCACGCTCATCTATAAGGGACCATCACCAAGATTCTCTGTTGTTGTGCACTCTGTATATTGTAGTCATTTGGTACGTTGTTACTGGCATGTGCTCTGTACCTGGCTCGTGCGTTAGTGAAAATGGCCCGACACTGCGCGCTTGCCATGTGCAATCCACATGCCAGCTTACTGCGATCCTTTATATTAGGATCACACACAATCTCATTCTTAAGTGTTACACCTTCCATGTCATTTCTCCTATGCCCTGTGCCCTGCTTGCGCGCAGTGCCAATGAATGGGCGCTGTGTACGTGCTGGGCGCAGCTTATTGGCCGGTTCACCTCTCTATCATCCACTTTGGCCTGTGTTGCGTGCTGGGCGCGCGTGCTGGGCCACTTGGTGGCGCTGTGCGCGCTCACTGTGCAATTCACGGGCCAATCCCTGGCTTCCAGGCACCCGTACACCTCCTCTTATGCACTTCCTCCCATTGAGCTGGTGCTGCGCTCCGGGCGCATGCGCGGTGCGGCGCGCCGCACTGCGCATGCGCGGCGTGCGCTCCACCGGCTCACACTGCGTTCCACCATCCAGGAAGCAGGATGGTGGACGCTGCATTGCTCCCACTACATAAGGACACGCCACCACCGCACTGTGCACTTCTCCCTGGGGCCCACACCCTATATCACCAACGCAAGGTATGTGTACTTATCTCCTTGAGCCACTAGCATGATGGAACAGCTTATTTATTGATTTTCCATATTTCCATTTAGATACGTGATATCATATATGGCTCACTAGCCCTTCCCTGTATCCAATACCCCTAATACCTCAGGTATGTGTCTATATCAGCCCACCATTGATGTCATATATACTATTTAACATTTAAAATCATACATTTTCCATAGGGTCTCTTTGAGAACCCCACAAGGAGTCCTTTTCATTGTAGGATCCCATACATGTTCACCTTTTTGGAATAATATTAAGGTAACACTGATACATTATTTATCCTACCACATGTACCTTATACTGGTTTTCCTATCCCGCTTGTAATTCCTGATGTTCATATATTTTGTCCATAGCACTGATGTTACCCTGAGGCCATTGTGAATTCCTCAGTGCGAGTAACAGTATACCATTCCTGCATTTTTCAGGTAGTTTTTTGCCTTCTTACCATCTGTTATATAATACACAGAAGTCACTATATATGTCTTTTCTCCCTGCTTTATGCGTTAATGCAAGTATTTGTGACTCTCTTGCTCAGAACATTCCTTTCTTCTGAGGCAACTGAGAAACCATCAGTGAAGGAAACACGAAACTTTCTCTTATGCTCTCAGGTATCTACCTTTGACAGCGAAACAGTTTTTCAGGTAGACTATTTTCCTTCAGGACACATTATTTCACTTTAATTATGAAGTTAGAATAATCCATGTATTATTCTAATGCGCATATTTATATCCACTTGCATTTAGAATTGTCTATATCCCATTTCCCTCTGGAAAAAGGTCACTACTATTGATCATCAATTTACTTCAATGCATAAGGTATAAGTGGAGAAAGACACACCTGTAGATAGGTATTGCAGAGGAATGAAACTCTTCTGATTTGCATGTTTGTATGTTATGTATACGATATTCATTTGATTTTGTCTCCTACATAGGATCACACCTTTGTCCATTTTTTGACTGCATTGTGATGTCTTCATATTATTGAACATACACCACACAGTTGTTCATATAGGTGGGTCACTACTGCCCTCATTTGCCAAATGATGAGTGTACCTCTCATGAGCTTGGTTTCTTTTGTTAGGCTTTTTTATTTTATTTCAACACATGGATTTTATAAGCATATGTATGTCTTTGTTTGATTATGTGCTATCATCATGTTATCAGAGATTGTTGTTACAACCAATGCCATGATCATGCTATGTTGATTTATATATTTTCATGCACTAATGGTGCGTATGTTTTTGTTATATTAGATAAATTTGTCCTTGATAAAGACCTTCTAACGGTCGAAACGTCGGATGGATGAATTATCATCACTTTTTTTGACCTTTGCACAAAATAAAACCATTTAAGTATTCCAAGATTTTCTCTTCTTCATATATTCTCCAAGTGTGCCAGAATTATTCTCTATTTAGACTTACTGTTTTTTCCGAGCACCTAATATATAACGCGGTGAGCCAGGAATAATCGTTTCGCAGTGATTGTATTTTTACCTGAGCTCCAGCAAAAAAATTTTTTGCCTACTTTTCCACATGTCATTTACTACCTTCTCCTACGATGCTGATGAGGTCAGTAGTATTTTGTCTAGGGTAACTATACCCAATACATTTTTATCAGTACCCAATGAAGAAGTACGTTCTAGGGACTATGAAAAAGAATTAAGGAGGCATACTGCGCTGGAATTGCATTGTGCCACTCTAGCGGAGTATCATAAAGTACAACGAATTCCAAGAGGCTTACGAGTATCATTGAAACCAACCCTTTTTTCAGATAAACCTGAATATTGTTCGAAATTCGAGAGTATAGTTAACAAGTGTTCGATGGACATTATAATCCTGACTATTGAATTCTTGCAAAAAGAAATTGAGGACCTGGGACACAACATCAGTTCGATTGAACAGCAACTTCAGAACACTATTCCCACTGCAGAGTGGGAGAGGATCCACTCCAAAACCAAAGCCACTATAGCTGAATTTAGTAAGACTCTTCAAGAACGGAAAAGGTCAAAGTTTTTAAGAGATCAAGAAGATTACGCCAAAAATCGGGTCTATCGCTGGCAATTTATGGAAGATACTCCTAGGAGACCAGCACAGTATCATCGGTATTCAACATCATCCGGATCCGATACAGAACAATATACCTCACGACAAACTCGTTTTTTAGCACAGCGTCCAAAACAAAGAGGAAAACGAGGCGGAGTAAGAGGGGCCACGGTGGCGCTATCAACATATCACATACAAACCAGATCACAGGTACCAATTTAGTGTAAATTTAGTGTATAATATTTCTTCGTACAATTTGTCTGTAATTGAATCTCAGGTACTACAAAAAGGGTTATCATTTTGTCCTACTCCACCTCTCAATACGTTTGTTCTAGACCAGGAGATGAGGAGGTTTTTTAGGACCTTGAGATTAAAAGCCCATTTTTGTACTGATAAAGCCACAACGGTTGTTAACACTCCGACTGAACCCGATACCATGTTTCGGTTGAAACAATTGGACCTCAGAGTCCCGAGTTCGTTCAACCCTCCTAAGACGTATCACCCTATCGAGACGTATGTTGCTTTGGTCTCTAGAGACATTAATCACACATTAAAGACAGTTGATGAGGGTCAATTCAAGATTAAACGTAATGTCACTATAGAGGAAAGTCGTGCAATACGGGATTTAAAAAATAACCCCAATATCGTCATTAAACCGGCCGATAAGGGTGGGGCCATTGTGGTACTTAACAAGAAATACTATATTGATGAGATTTTGAGCCAATTAGGTGATACAAACACTTATGTACCTATCTCACGAGATCCAACATCCCATATACAGGGACTCATCAAACACATTGTGCACATCTATTTGGCCAATAATACCATAGATCAAAAACTAGCTGATTTTCTTATTAAAGCCCACCCCATTACACCGGTGTTTTATACCTTACCCAAGGTCCATAAAAACATGAGTCATCCTCCCGGTCGCCCGAATGTCGCTTCAACAGAATCTGTCTTATCGCCCCTTGCCATCACGGTTGAGAGAATCCTTACTCCTCTCATACCTAACATCAAATCATACCTCAAAGATACTTCTGATTTCTTGACACAATTACAATCCATTGGGTCGTTACCTCCAGAATGTCTTTTAGTATCCCTTGATGTCAATAGTCTTTATACTAGTATTCAACATCTTGATGGCATACAGGCAGTAAAATGGTTTTTGAATAGACATAGTACTCATTCTTCCTCACAAAACCAATTTTGCATTGATCTTCTTCAACTGGTTCTAGAAAATAATTTTTTTCTGTTCCAAGACCAGTTTTATTTACAAAAATGGGGGACCGCGATGGGTTCAAATTTGGCACCCCCTTATGCCAATATTTTTATGGCACATTTTGAAGAGTTTCACATATACAATCATCCACTATGGTTAGAACATGTAATTACATGGAAAAGGTATATTGACGACATCTTCCTCATTTGGCGGGGCGATGTCGCTTCTCTATCACAGTTTCACACTGAGATTAATTCCTTCACACAAGGTCTCACCTTTTCCATTCAATTCGATACCCATAACATCAACTTTTTAGATACCATGGTAATATCGTCTGACGGCATTCTCAGCACTGATTTGTACGTGAAACCGACTGACCGCAATAGTCTTCTGCATTTCACAAGCTGCCATCCCCGTCACACTAAACAAAGTCTTCCTACTTCCCAACATCAGCGTGTGGCACGAATCGTATCTGACCCAGCACAACGTGATGTAAGATCCTCAGAAATGAGTATGAAGTTTCTCCAGAGAGGATATCCTATTGATATTGCCAATAAGAAACTTTCTCAAAGACCCACCACTGAGAAGAATATCCCGCGCATTCCGTGTATAAACACTTATCATCCCTTTTCTCCTCTCATTAAGAGCATAGTCTGCAAACATTGGCCACTTCTGAATAAGGCTTATCCAGAAGTAGGTTGGGCTGTAGTGTGTACATCGCCCAGGCCAAAAGCTAATGCTCTACCAGGATACAGCTAAACCCCCACTAATGTGGAAGCGTCACAGGTGCAGGAGAAGCAGATCACACACACACCTCCATGGAATGGAGGGGAGGCGAATGCTAGATGATAAAACTGCACACAAGTGGCTTGCATAGAGCGCTGTTCACATGCAGATGGCACAGTCACAAACCCGCAGCCTATTAGGTGACGCCCTTCTATTAGATCAGGCGGGCTGCCAAGCCGTACCCCACTGTGTATCATGCACGGACAGACACTCTACAATGCAAGGCCCAACAGAAAGGGGCCTGGCTGTATCCTGTACAAACAAAAAAATATGAGGTTTTTGTTGGTATTTATGGCCATAAAACGTAAGCCTACACCCTCGTCACGGGACCTCATGTCTGTAGGTCCCTACACTAAATATAAAAATAGCAACAAAAAGAGGACAATGTCCTCCAAAAATTAAGTATTACTCACAGCAAGTTGGGCTGTAGTGTGTACATCGCCCAGGCCAAAAGCTAATGCTCTACCAGGATACAGCTAAACCCCCACTAATGTGGAAGCGTCACAGGTGCAGGAGAAGCAGATCACACACACACCTCCATGGAATGGAGGGGAGGCGAATGCTAGATGATAAAACTGCACACAAGTGGCTTGCATAGAGCGCTGTTCACATGCAGATGGCACAGTCACAAACCCGCAGCCTATTAGGTGACGCCCTTCTATTAGATCAGGCGGGCTGCCAAGCCGTACCCCACTGTGTATCATGCACGGACAGACACTCTACAATGCAAGGCCCAACAGAAAGGGGCCTGGCTGTATCCTGTACAAACAAAAAAATATGAGGTTTTTGTTGGTATTTATGGCCATAAAACGTAAGCCTACACCCTCGTCACGGGACCTCATGTCTGTAGGTCCCTACACTAAATATAAAAATAGCAACAAAAAGAGGACAATGTCCTCCAAAAATTAAGTATTACTCACAGCAAGTTGGGCTGTAGTGTGTACATCGCCCAGGCCAAAAGCTAATGCTCTACCAGGATACAGCTAAACCCCCACTAATGTGGAAGCGTCACAGGTGCAGGAGAAGCAGATCACACACACACCTCCATGGAATGGAGGGGAGGCGAATGCTAGATGATAAAACTGCACACAAGTGGCTTGCATAGAGCGCTGTTCACATGCAGATGGCACAGTCACAAACCCGCAGCCTATTAGGTGACGCCCTTCTATTAGATCAGGCGGGCTGCCAAGCCGTACCCCACTGTGTATCATGCACGGACAGACACTCTACAATGCAAGGCCCAACAGAAAGGGGCCTGGCTGTATCCTGTACAAACAAAAAAATATGAGGTTTTTGTTGGTATTTATGGCCATAAAACGTAAGCCTACACCCTCGTCACGGGACCTCATGTCTGTAGGTCCCTACACTAAATATAAAAATAGCAACAAAAAGAGGACAATGTCCTCCAAAAATTAAGTATTACTCACAGCAAGTTGGGCTGTAGTGTGTACATCGCCCAGGCCAAAAGCTAATGCTCTACCAGGATACAGCTAAACCCCCACTAATGTGGAAGCGTCACAGGTGCAGGAGAAGCAGATCACACACACACCTCCATGGAATGGAGGGGAGGCGAATGCTAGATGATAAAACTGCACACAAGTGGCTTGCATAGAGCGCTGTTCACATGCAGATGGCACAGTCACAAACCCGCAGCCTATTAGGTGACGCCCTTCTATTAGATCAGGCGGGCTGCCAAGCCGTACCCCACTGTGTATCATGCACGGACAGACAGTCTACAATGCAAGGCCCAACAGAAAGGGGCCTGGCTGTATCCTGTACAAACAAAAAAATATGAGGTTTTTGTTGGTATTTATGGCCATAAAACGTAAGCCTACACCCTCGTCACGGGACCTCATGTCTGTAGGTCCCTACACTAAATATAAAAATAGCAACAAAAAGAGGACAATGTCCTCCAAAAATTAAGTATTACTCACAGCAAGTTGGGCTGTAGTGTGTACATCGCCCAGGCCAAAAGCTAATGCTCTACCAGGATACAGCTAAACCCCCACTAATGTGGAAGCGTCACAGGTGCAGGAGAAGCAGATCACACACACACCTCCATGGAATGGAGGGGAGGCGAATGCTAGATGATAAAACTGCACACAAGTGGCTTGCATAGAGCGCTGTTCACATGCAGATGGCACAGTCACAAACCCGCAGCCTATTAGGTGACGCCCTTCTATTAGATCAGGCGGGCTGCCAAGCCGTACCCCACTGTGTATCATGCACGGACAGACACTCTACAATGCAAGGCCCAACAGAAAGGGGCCTGGCTGTATCCTGTACAAACAAAAAAATATGAGGTTTTTGTTGGTATTTATGGCCATAAAACGTAAGCCTACACCCTCGTCACGGGACCTCATGTCTGTAGGTCCCTACACTAAATATAAAAATAGCAACAAAAAGAGGACAATGTCCTCCAAAAATTAAGTATTACTCACAGCAAGTTGGGCTGTAGTGTGTACATCGCCCAGGCCAAAAGCTAATGCTCTACCAGGATACAGCTAAACCCCCACTAATGTGGAAGCGTCACAGGTGCAGGAGAAGCAGATCACACACACACCTCCATGGAATGGAGGGGAGGCGAATGCTAGATGATAAAACTGCACACAAGTGGCTTGCATAGAGCGCTGTTCACATGCAGATGGCACAGTCACAAACCCGCAGCCTATTAGGTGACGCCCTTCTATTAGATCAGGCGGGCTGCCAAGCCGTACCCCACTGTGTATCATGCACGGACAGACACTCTACAATGCAAGGCCCAACAGAAAGGGGCCTGGCTGTATCCTGTACAAACAAAAAAATATGAGGTTTTTGTTGGTATTTATGGCCATAAAACGTAAGCCTACACCCTCGTCACGGGACCTCATGTCTGTAGGTCCCTACACTAAATATAAAAATAGCAACAAAAAGAGGACAATGTCCTCCAAAAATTAAGTATTACTCACAGCAAGTTGGGCTGTAGTGTGTACATCGCCCAGGCCAAAAGCTAATGCTCTACCAGGATACAGCTAAACCCCCACTAATGTGGAAGCGTCACAGGTGCAGGAGAAGCAGATCACACACACACCTCCATGGAATGGAGGGGAGGCGAATGCTAGATGATAAAACTGCACACAAGTGGCTTGCATAGAATATAAAAATAGCAATAGAAGGGCGTCACCTAATAGGCTGCGGGTTTGTGACTGTGCCATCTGCATGTGAACAGCGCTCTATGCAAGCCACTTGTGTGCAGTTTTATCATCTAGCATTCGCCTCCCCTCCATTCCATGGAGGTGTGTGTGTGATCTGCTTCTCCTGCACCTGTGATGCTTCCACATTAGTGGGGGTTTAGCTGTATCCTGGTAGAGCATTAGCTTTTGGCCTGGGCGATGTACACACTACAGCCCAACTTGCTGTGAGTAATACTTAATTTTTGGAGGACATTGTCCTCTTTTTGTTGCTATTTTTATATTTAGTGTAGGGACCTACAGACATGAGGTCCCGTGACGAGGGTGTAGGCTTACGTTTTATGGCCATAAATACCAACAAAAACCTCATATTTTTTTGTTTGTACAGGATACAGCCAGGCCCCTTTCTGTTGGGCCTTGCATTGTAGAGTGTCTGTCCGTGCATGATACACAGTGGGGTACGGCTTGGCAGCCCGCCTGATCTAATAGAAGGGCGTCACCTAATAGGCTGCGGGTTTGTGACTGTGCCATCTGCATGTGAACAGCGCTCTATGCAAGCCACTTGTGTGCAGTTTTATCATCTAGCATTCGCCTCCCCTCCATTCCATGGAGGTGTGTGTGTGATCTGCTTCTCCTGCACCTGTGACGCTTCCACATTAGTGGGGGTTTAGCTGTATCCTGGTAGAGCATTAGCTTTTGGCCTGGGCGATGTACACACTACAGCCCAACTTGCTGTGAGTAATACTTAATTTTTGGAGGACATTGTCCTCTTTTTGTTGCTATTTTTATATTTAGTGTAGGGACCTACAGACATGAGGTCCCGTGACGAGGGTGTAGGCTTACGTTTTATGGCCATAAATACCAACAAAAACCTCATATTTTTTTGTTTGTACAGGATACAGCCAGGCCCCTTTCTGTTGGGCCTTGCATTGTAGAGTGTCTGTCCGTGCATGATACACAGTGGGGTACGGCTTGGCAGCCCGCCTGATCTAATAGAAGGGCGTCACCTAATAGGCTGCGGGTTTGTGACTGTGCCATCTGCATGTGAACAGCGCTCTATGCAAGCCACTTGTGTGCAGTTTTATCATCTAGCATTCGCCTCCCCTCCATTCCATGGAGGTGTGTGTGTGATCTGCTTCTCCTGCACCTGTGACGCTTCCACATTAGTGGGGGTTTAGCTGTATCCTGGTAGAGCATTAGCTTTTGGCCTGGGCGATGTACACACTACAGCCCAACTTGCTGTGAGTAATACTTAATTTTTGGAGGACATTGTCCTCTTTTTGTTGCTATTTTTATATTTAGTGTAGGGACCTACAGACATGAGGTCCCGTGACGAGGGTGTAGGCTTACGTTTTATGGCCATAAATACCAACAAAAACCTCATATTTTTTTGTTTGTACAGGATACAGCCAGGCCCCTTTCTGTTGGGCCTTGCATTGTAGAGTGTCTGTCCGTGCATGATACACAGTGGGGTACGGCTTGGCAGCCCGCCTGATCTAATAGAAGGGCGTCACCTAATAGGCTGCGGGTTTGTGACTGTGCCATCTGCATGTGAACAGCGCTCTATGCAAGCCACTTGTGTGCAGTTTTATCATCTAGCATTCGCCTCCCCTCCATTCCATGGAGGTGTGTGTGTGATCTGCTTCTCCTGCACCTGTGACGCATCCACATTAGTGGGGGTTTAGCTGTATCCTGGTAGAGCATTAGCTTTTGGCCTGGGCGATGTACACACTACAGCCCAACTTGCTGTGAGTAATACTTAATTTTTGGAGGACATTGTCCTCTTTTTGTTGCTATTTTTATATTTAGTGTAGGGACCTACAGACATGAGGTCCCGTGACGAGGGTGTAGGCTTACGTTTTATGGCCATAAATACCAACAAAAACCTCATATTTTTTTGTTTGTACAGGATACAGCCAGGCCCCTTTCTGTTGGGCCTTGCATTGTAGAGTGTCTGTCCGTGCATGATACACAGTGGGGTACGGCTTGGCAGCCCGCCTGATCTAATAGAAGGGCGTCACCTAATAGGCTGCGGGTTTGTGACTGTGCCATCTGCATGTGAACAGCGCTCTATGCAAGCCACTTGTGTGCAGTTTTATCATCTAGCATTCGCCTCCCCTCCATTCCATGGAGGTGTGTGTGTGATCTGCTTCTCCTGCACCTGTGACGCTTCCACATTAGTGGGGGTTTAGCTGTATCCTGGTAGAGCATTAGCTTTTGGCCTGGGCGACGTACACACTACAGCCCAACTTGCTGTGAGTAATACTTAATTTTTGGAGGACATTGTCCTCTTTTTGTTGCTATTTTTATATTTAGTGTAGGGACCTACAGACATGAGGTCCCGTGACGAGGGTGTAGGCTTACGTTTTATGGCCATAAATACCAACAAAAACCTCATATTTTTTTGTTTGTACAGGATACAGCCAGGCCCCTTTCTGTTGGGCCTTGCATTGTAGAGTGTCTGTCCGTGCATGATACACAGTGGGGTACGGCTTGGCAGCCCGCCTGATCTAATAGAAGGGCGTCACCTAATAGGCTGCGGGTTTGTGACTGTGCCATCTGCATGTGAACAGCGCTCTATGCAAGCCACTTGTGTGCAGTTTTATCATCTAGCATTCGCCTCCCCTCCATTCCATGGAGGTGTGTGTGTGATCTGCTTCTCCTGCACCTGTGACGCTTCCACATTAGTGGGGGTTTAGCTGTATCCTGGTAGAGCATTAGCTTTTGGCCTGGGCGATGTACACACTACAGCCCAACTTGCTGTGAGTAATACTTAATTTTTGGAGGACATTGTCCTCTTTTTGTTGCTATTTTTATATTTAGTGTAGGGACCTACAGACATGAGGTCCCGTGACGAGGGTGTAGGCTTACGTTTTATGGCCATAAATACCAACAAAAACCTCATATTTTTTTGTTTGTACAGGATACAGCCAGGCCCCTTTCTGTTGGGCCTTGCATTGTAGAGTGTCTGTCCGTGCATGATACACAGTGGGGTACGGCTTGGCAGCCCGCCTGATCTAATAGAAGGGCGTCACCTAATAGGCTGCGGGTTTGTGACTGTGCCATCTGCATGTGAACAGCGCTCTATGCAAGCCACTTGTGTGCAGTTTTATCATCTAGCATTCGCCTCCCCTCCATTACATGGAGGTGTGTGTGTGATCTGCTTCTCCTGCACCTGTGACGCTTCCACATTAGTGGGGGTTTAGCTGTATCCTGGTAGAGCATTAGCTTTTGGCCTGGGCGATGTACACACTACAGCCCAACTTGCTGTGAGTAATACTTAATTTTTGGAGGACATTGTCCTCTTTTTGTTGCTATTCTTATCCAGAAGTAAGCAAATTCAGTGTACCCCCTTTATTTTGCAATAAGAGGCCTCGTAATCTCCGGGACAGTTTTGTAAGGGCTGACATAGGTTCCAGTAAGACTGTACTGAGGCAAACTTTTCTCGGTACTCCCAAAAAAGGCAATTTTCCGTGTCACCACTGCATACAGTGCAACAATCTTACCAGGGGTGACACTTTCACTCATCCCTTGTCAGGACGAATTTTTTCCATAAAAGGGTTTTTTACATGTGAGTCCTCTTTTGTAGTTTACCTCATTAAGTGTCCATGCGGTCTCGGATATGTTGGGGAGACCACCCAGCATGTCCGAGACCGGATTAGTAAACACAAATCCACTATAAGATGCAGACAGATGATGCTCCCTATCCCATACCATTTTATTACATATGGTCACACGATCACGCAATTGAAGTACCAGGTACTGGAGCATGTACCCACACCTAGAAGGGGTGGTAACAGAGTACGTACCCTGAAAGAAAGGGAATCTTATTGGATATTTACCCTCAATACGCTGGAACCGAGAGGTCTTAATAGGGAACATGATATGTGCATCTAATGAAGTTCATTGTCTGATAGGTTTCGTTTTTACGTTATCTTGAATATTTACTATATTAATTGAGTTTGGTCGACTTTTGTTGCTTTTCAGCCTCTGAGTGGTCATCTACAATATGATTGTCAAAAACCCAGTATAAGGATAAGTGAGAATATCATTCTAGTACACATAGTGACATGGATTTCTCCCTAATTGTTTTTTCTTTGTTCCAGGCTCCACCTCCTACTTGATTCCTTCACCGTCCTTGCACCAATGTGTGTCATCACCACAGCCACGCTCATCTATAAGGGACCATCACCAAGATTCTCTGTTGTTGTGCACTCTGTATATTGTAGTCATTTGGTACGTTGTTACTGGCATGTGCTCTGTACCTGGCTCGTGCGTTAGTGAAAATGGCCCGACACTGCGCGCTTGCCATGTGCAATCCACATGCCAGCTTACTGCGATCCTTTATATTAGGATCACACACAATCTCATTCTTAAGTGTTACACCTTGCATGTCATTTCTCCTATGCCCTGTGCCCTGCTTGCGCGCAGTGCCAATGAATGGGCGCTGTGTACGTGCTGGGCGCAGCTTATTGGCCGGTTCACCTCTCTATCATCCACTTTGGCCTGTGTTCTGTGCTGGGCACGCGTGCTGGGCCACTTGGTGGCGCTGTGCGCGCTCACTGTGCGATTCACAGGCCAATCCCTGGCTTCCAGGCACCCGTACACCTCCTCTGATGCACTTCCTCCCATTGAGCTGGTGCTGCGCTCCGGGCGCATGCGCGGTGCGGCGCGCCGCACTGCGCATGCGCGGCGTGCGCTCCACCGGCTCACACTGCGTTCCACCATCCAGGAAGCAGGATGGTGGACGCTGCATTGCTCCCACTACATAAGGACACGCCACCACCGCACTGTGCACTTCTCCCTGGGGCCCACACCCTATATCACCAACGCAAGGTATGTGTACTTATCTCCTTGAGCCACTAGCATGATGGAACAGCTTATTTATTGATTTTCCATATTTCCATTTAGATACGTGATATCATATATGGCTCACTAGCCCTTCCCTGTATCCAATACCCCTAATACCTCAGGTATGTGTCTATATCAGCCCACCATTGATGTCATATATACTATTTAACATTTAAAATCATACATTTTCCATAGGGTCTCTTTGAGAACCCCACAAGGAGTCCTTTTCATTGTAGGATCCCATACATGTTCACCTTTTTGGAATAATATTAAGGTAACACTGATACATTATTTATCCTACCACATGTACCTTATACTGGTTTTCCTATCCCGCTTGTAATTCCTGATGTTCATATATTTTGTCCATAGCACTGATGTTACCCTGAGGCCATTGTGAATTCCTCAGTGCGAGTAACAGTATACCATTCCTGCATTTTTCAGGTAGTTTTTTGCCTTCTTACCATCTGTTATATAATACACAGAAGTCACTATATATGTCTTTTCTCCCTGCTTTATGCGTTAATGCAAGTATTTGTGACTCTCTTGCTCAGAACATTCCTTTCTTCTGAGGCAACTGAGAAACCATCAGTGAAGGAAACACGAAACTTTCTCTTATGCTCTCAGGTATCTACCTTTGACAGCGAAACAGTTTTTCAGGTAGACTATTTTCCTTCAGGACACATTATTTCACTTTAATTATGAAGTTAGAATAATCCATGTATTATTCTAATGCGCATATTTATATCCACTTGCATTTAGAATTGTCTATATCCCATTTCCCTCTGGAAAAAGGTCACTACTATTGATCATCAATTTACTTCAATGCATAAGGTATAAGTGGAGAAAGACACACCTGTAGATAGGTATTGCAGAGGAATGAAACTCTTCTGATTTGCATGTTTGTATGTTATGTATACGATATTCATTTGATTTTGTCTCCTACATAGGATCACACCTTTGTCCATTTTTTGACTGCATTGTGATGTCTTCATATTATTGAACATACACCACACAGTTGTTCATATAGGTGGGTCACTACTGCCCTCATTTGCCAAATGATGAGTGTACCTCTCATGAGCTTGGTTTCTTTTGTTAGGCTTTTTTATTTTATTTCAACACATGGATTTTATAAGCATATGTATGTCTTTGTTTGATTATGTGCTATCATCATGTTATCAGAGATTGTTGTTACAACCAATGCCATGATCATGCTATGTTGATTTATATATTTTCATGCACTAATGGTGCGTATGTTTTTGTTATATTAGATAAATTTGTCCTTGATAAAGACCTTCTAACGGTCGAAACGTCGGATGGATGAATTATCATCACTTTTTTTGACCTTTGCACAAAATAAAACCATTTAAGTATTCCAAGATTTTCTCTTCTTCATATATTCTCCAAGTGTGCCAGAATTATTCTCTATTCACCCCTATGACTTGGCACCTCATCATTGGTTGTCAGATGATGACTGGTGAGGTGTTCAGGGTGTGGCTGCCATGAGGTCATAAGTGACGTGGCAGTTCCGGATAGGCCGCTGGTGATGTGACTGATGACATGGCACTCTGCTGTTGGCTCCTGGAGGTGCCATTGTGGTCCACCCTGGGTTTGGGGCGGACCTAGGTTATAAAAGGGGCTGGAGACAACATGGAGGTGCGCAGTCTTCTCATATCCTCAGACAGAGCACACCTCCATGTTTAGAGCCTCATTGCAGCATAAGCCTTTGGATTGGAAGCGGTAGGTAGGGATAGGCGACCGATGCCAGCCACATCAAGACACCCGTGGCTGGGCACAACAGGGTCAGATGCCGCGCTTCCCACCTACTGTCCAGTCCTGCTAGTGCAGCCCAGTGGAGTTAACTGGGCTGCGGCTGCTGCGCCACCTGTCCTCTTCATATCGGCTTCCCAGTCAACGCTACCGGTGTGACCACCTGGCCTGACGTGTCCTGTACACACGTGGCCAGTTGAGAGCCTCAGTGTCCAGAAACACTAATCGGGGAACCGCTCAGTCTGACGTGTCCTACACACATGTCCAACAGAGCACTTTGTGGCGGTCTTCTGGTCAACGCTACCTGGTCACCACCCAGCCTGACGTGTTCCCTACACACATGGTCGGTGTAGCGCCACAGGTAAACCAAAACGCAACTGGTTTGTCGTCCAGTCTGATGTGTCCCTACACACATGACCAGTTCCCAGGTCTCCTGTGCAGTTAACAGGGGTGCCTCACGGTTAGGGGTGTAGCCTACACCCCTGCACCTCGTGGTTCTGTATTCTCCGTATAACCTTTGGGTTGCCAGCAGCTCCTTTTCCATCTGGGAGCACGGTGGAACCTGACTGGTGATTGGGAATTCAGCACCTTATCCTAATCCGCCAGTCCCCCCGTAACACACAGATTGATCATGTGCTCTTCCTGCACCAGCTACACCACCAATACCAACAGCACCATGGCTATATCCATGTCCCATATTTCAAGCTCTTCCTATGTTTTTACCACCCCCAAAAAATTGCAGATCGAGAACAGACTGTATTAAGGCTGGATGCACCATGTTTTTATTACAACAGCCTGCACGAGTTTGTACTATGGCTGTATGCACAAAGCCTTTTTAAGGTAGTCTGCACTAGGCTGTATTGTGGCTGTAGTGTCGGCATCCCTTCAGGGACACCAACTTACCCCACACGGATTACGTCGTCCCCCACTGCCCTGCGGCCATCCACATGTGCTCCTGCCCTCTTTTTCCCCCAGGGCCTGTGCATGCTGAACAGGCGCCCTGGAAATGTGCTTAGTGCGGGAATGCACACCGTCCCTCATCTTAAAGGGCTGAAGCTTCATTTCCAGGAAATGCCTTTATGGCTGAGATAATCCTGTCATCTATCATTTTGGTCCTGAGGAAGGGGTCTGTGTACCCTGAAATGCGTAGACCGACCTGGTTTTAACCCTTGAATAAAGGCATCGATTAAACTTCTGGCTTTCTACTGGTGATAAACACAGCTTTAGACCTGTTCTCCTCCACCTATATTGTTCCTGATTCTGCGGGGCTATGGCTATTCACCTTTGACCATGTCTGCACAGGTGTTGTGACTCTTACAACCCTGACAGGTGAGTGTACCCATACAATTGTTACACCCTATTACATCAGATAATACCCTATTGTGTTCCACTGTCTCCCCTTCTCATTAGTGTCCCGCATTTCCACAGTTCAGCAGTCTGGCAGCGGGTTCAACTGAGTTCACTGAGAGCAGTGGGGAAGCCCCCAAGGGTGAACTCTGGTGACCTGACTGCCGGATTAACAGATTGTCGGATTGCAACACATGGCGGCACAGCAGTCCAACAGTCTGATAGCTGGGAGGCTCAGAAACTTTAAAGGTACTTTTAAGGGAGCCTTTAAGGTTCCTGGAGTTCCCAGCTGCTGGGACATCCAGGTGTCTTAACATCTGGGAAATCCAGGAACCTTAAAGGCTCATTTATGAATTCTTGACCTCACAGCTACCAGACTGTCTGACTGCGCTGTTGCCATGACACACAGTCAGACAGTCCGGCACTGAGTTCACCTGAAGTCATTTCTGATGCTTCTCATGGTACCCTCTGTGTGAGACACCAGCTGTGACTTCAGATGAACTCAGTGTTCTAATGTCACTGCTCACCATGGCCTTTGAATGTAACAAAGATGGGATCGTCGTGGGCATCATGTGGATTATGTCGAACCTGCAAAGGTGTTTTGGGGCTTAATAAATTGGTGAAAGAGGTTTGTTTTTTTATTAATTTAAAATGAAGGATTTTTGTGTATGTGTTTTTTTTTTCTCTTTACATACAGGGTTGTTAATGGGTGGGGATCTCATAGATATTTATCCATTACCAACCCAGGTTTTGATGGCAGCTGTAATTTTTGATAAATAACCACTGAAATCAACCCATATATTACCGAGATTGCCACTAGACCAGGGCAATTGGGAAGAGCCTGGTAAAGAGCTAAAATTGCTGCATCTAATGTTAACCTAAAGATTTAGTAACTAAAAAGTATAACACTTTCGTATATCACACTTAAAATAATAGTACCATTTCAAAGACATTTATCATGATTTTTTTAATCTTATGTGCTTTTGCATAACTAATACTGAATTTGCCTGTATTAGATTTCCCATAAATGATCACAAGTTTCTTGCATCCTTAAAAAAGTTGCCAGCTATGATAATACAGAGGGGACAGAGCAATTGGGCATCAGACCTTTAGACTGGTTCACACAGAAAAATGCATCTACTTACTGTAGAAATTACAGACAGAGCTATCAACCAGATATAAATATATTCTGATTCAAGCAATTCATCACAATAGATATGTATATTTTGTTTTTCAGTTACTGCAGCGGCAGTAGAGTGGGGTCACTGGAGACAGATGCAGGGACGCCTTTGCAGGATCCCAGCAGCGTCAAGAATTGAGTGATCACGTGTATCCGCTATTAACACCAATATTCTTTCAATTGTCATAGCACTCACATGATGCAGTTTGGCAATTTTCTTGGTTGAGAAACTGCTATCGATGAGTAGAGGATGTTGCTTCTTTTTTTTTCCCACCAGGAGCAAAGCAGTTACAATGCAGTGACATGACAAGAATCTGCATAACTAATCATTTGCTAAATAGTTGTAAGTCAAATTTATGTGTAAGATAGCCAAGATGATTGTTTATAAAATGAAGGTAATCTCACATTTGAAGCTTTAGTAGATGATAATATATGGAGCCTGAAATTCAAAAGTTCAAAACTTTGTATCCCTTTTGGTCATCAGTGTATATACCTGGGAATCTTATATACCAGGATGGGTAATATATATGCCAAGATGGGGAACATAAAAGCCAGGATGGGCCCAGGATGGGGAACATATATACCAGGATGGGCCCAGGATGGGGGACATGTCCACCTGGGTGGGGAACATATATACCAGGATAGGCTACATATATTATGATGGGTGACATTAGTACAGAATTAGGGGACATTACTTACATAGCAGTGTCAGCAGCAGATTCCCCCATAAAAGTCCGTCATGACCATACTTTTTGCTTAAATTTTTTTATATTTTCCTCTAAAACCTAGGTGCATCTAATAGTCTAATGCACAAAAATAGTCCACAAAATATGGTAAGGTAGTCCTTCCAACCACATCGCATGTTTTGTGTCCTTCCTTCCACAAGCTAAACATTTTGAATTTGAATTTTAAACAATTCGCTCATCTCTACTTTCAACCCTTGATTTTTATACATGTCTATCTTATTAAATTTCTCTTCATAATTTTCCAACAATAAAGACAGTGAATATCAATGTCTTTAGCTACAAACTCTTGGAGTAATCTTCAATGTACCCATGAAGGAACAGATAGGTTGTCATAAAGCAAGAAACAAAAGCCACAGTATACTTGAAAATTGGAATTTGTCATACATTAAAATCCCTCAAAAGCACAACCACAGTATACTAATGTAAAAGTAATATCTGATATCTTATAACCCTCAAAAATAATTACATAATTTGTGCTTTCTTTTGCCTGGAGTTTTTTTTTAGGAGAATGTTTTTTCTGTGATACTTAGTTGAGTTTCTAGTCTCTCAAATTTCTTTTTTAATGGGAGGTAATTCTGCATTTAATCAATTAGTTGACATTGATGGATGAAAGCTTCAGTGTTGCTCATCATGATAATGTCAAGGTGAAGCAGTTATTCAAGTAACAGATTGAGTGACATGTAATTCCTTGAAAAGAAATCTCAATATTCACAATTTAGTCCAGAAACATAGAGATAATAGAAGCCTCGATGCTAAATGTTGTTCATTATCATTTGTTTCTGCTGCATGGCTTTCTTTTTGTAGAATAGTTAAGTATTTGAATCACATTAATGGAAGGATAAAGAGAGGAGCATTACTAGAGATTAGTGGATAGATCCGCTGTAAAGTGACTTTGAGTCCAAGTTCCTAAGATTCATAGGTCCTGGCGAACTATAACTATTTGATTCAATTTGCAAGGATCGCAAAAATAAAAAATGCTTTACTCCATTCCACATAATGCTGAAGATTTAATAGGTGTATTAGCAGAGTGGACTCAAGCATAGCCTTGCAGCTATCATCTTATGACCTACTATAACACCAGAGGCAAATCTAGCTTTTCCTAAACCTGGGCCAAAAATTCAGTATATACAGCTTAAATTATTTTAGTATTCATCATGTACCCGCTCATATGTGATTTGCATACTTAGTCACATGTCGACTAACTGTTGTTAAGGATAATGCCCCAAAGACTCCTATATACCTCTTCTGCCAAGTTTAATGCTGTTCCATGCCTTTCTACTCCACTTAATGTGTCCTGGCATCAGTTCAGTCTTCACAGTAATCACTTCATCTTCAGAATTCTCAGCTCCATTTTAACTACATTTCACATCATTCCTTATGCTGGATTACAAGTGAGTAGAGAGCACAATCCTGTAACTCCGCCTATACACTCAGACTCCTCCCCTAGAGTCACACACAGAATCAGCACAATCTCCTATACAAGACTATGTTACAGAGATTAGAAGTAATTCACAAAGCAGAAGCATAGAATAGATAGATAGTATGCATAAATAGCTGATAGATTATAGAGATGGCTAGATAGATAAATAGATGATAGTCATGGCAAACTGATTCTTTACTATGATAAAGATCAAGCCACGTAGTGCAGGTTAATGTTCATTACAATGAAGGAACAAAGGAAGACTAAAACAGGTAGACTGGTTCAAACTCAGGTCCCTGACAGACTAGTGTCTGACATTTATTTATGGGAATTTAGACCATTATGCGTTAATGGAAACTTTCTAAATCACATATCCCGTAATTTAATTTTCATTTTATAAGATGCACCCCAAATTTAGAGAAAAAAAAAAGTTAAAAAAATAGGAGGTCCGTCTTATAATCTGGTGGTGTTTTACGGGGGGGTTGCAGCGGTTATGAAGCGGGGTCACAGGAGGGAGGGGTGGTGGTGGAGTAGGGCAATGCTGCAGATGCAGGGAGGCGATTGTGACAGTACCTCCCCCTTAACAACAGGCCTTAGGAACGATCATTTCAATGGGAACAGGTTCCTCCGGTTACCAGTAGGGGGCACCACACACTTCCGGAGCAGGAACCTATGGACTACATCATGGGTGTTTAGGTCCGGGTGTAACTCCAGCCGTATGGCCATAGGATTTAGAATGTTAAGAACCTTAAAGGGACCGATCAACCTTGAGTCTAGAGCCCCAGACACACACTTCCACCTGGTGTTCTTGGTTGAACAGGTCCAGACCTGGACGTTAATTCACATGCATGAACAGGGTGGTAGAGGATAGAGGAAGAACTCCTGGCAGAGCCAACAACAGAGGACTCTCCCCGCCCATTCCACATCTTATACTCTGTATCACACTTTGAGAGACCGACTACCCTCCCCCGATCACGTCTACTGGAGCCGCACTTAGGCCTACTCTTCTCCTAAGGCAGGGGTTAGCATAACCTTACTTTTAATTGACAAATTAGAGGTCACTGTTGGTGGGCAGGGTGTTGGGTGTTTAATAAGTACCATGGCAATAGTAGCACCCAGGCATTTAGACTTACAAAAATACTCCAACTGACAACTTCCCCAGACTGCCAGTCTATCACAGGGTTATTCCTCTTCAACCAGGGAAGTCCCAGAATGATAGGAGTAGGCAAACCCTCTGCGATATAAAAAGATAAACGTTCCTTATGAACCAAGCCCACCCGTAGGTTGATATCAGGCATGGTATGTGTGAACTCTGTCTGGCTGAGCAGAGCTGAGTCAATGTACTGGATGGGAATGGATCTTGACAGTGCACTATGCATCAGACCCCGGGTCGGCGCAAAGTAAGAATCCACCAAATTGGCACCAGCTCAGCATTCCACCAGCATAGAGATAGCCTCAGTTTTTCCACCTATAACTATGTCTGCTGAAATGGTGAACTGAGATGTATAGATGGAGGAGAAGTACACAGCCTGGTCGTTTCCCTCCACCCGACAAGGAGGACACGGTATGTTGCCAGATGGACGTGTCTTATTGCCTGATGGACTAGGCTTAGGTCTAATAGGACAGGCCCCAATGTAATGACCATTTTCCCCACAGAAATGCAAGACACATAGCCATGATGAACCGCAAGCGACCCCGACTGAGGGCAGGCTCCCTCCAACTCCATGGGTTCATCGGCTTGAACCAGTGGAAAAGTGGGAAATGTTCCCTGGGAATGATGACAGGGACATGGTCTTAGGTGGTCTCTTACTGAGATGACGATCTACTCGTATAGTAAGGGTCAAGGTGGCCTCCAACAACTTTGTCGCAGAGTATTGCACCAGAGAGTCCCTCAGCTTACCTGACAACCCCTCACAGAAATGATTCCTTAGTGCTGGGACATTCCACTGGGTGTCAGTGTCCCACCTCCTGAACTCCGAGCAATAATCCTTTACTGGTGATGCCCCCTGCTGGAGCTTTCAGAGTTTAGACTCCGTAAGTGTGATGCCATCAAGGTTTCCATATACTAAGGCCAGAGCCATGAAAAATTTGACTGGGGATCTCCATACAATAGAGAGAGTACTATCCCCACCCACTGCTCTTCACTCCCGGATGTTCAAGGGTGGAGCCTGAAGTACAATTTACAGGCTTCCCTAAAGGTGGTAAACATATGCCTCCCACCAGCAAACTTATCCAGCAGGGCTAGCTTGGGTTCTGGTTGTGCCTGGGCATGCAGCAGGACCAGAAACCCAGCAATTTGTTGCAGTTGCTGCACAACCTGGGAGCAAAGATCCATGACCTCCTGAGAGAGGGTCTGGATCAGTTGTGCAAACGCAGCCGCCTAAGCCATAGTGACACTGGAAAAAAATGTAAATGGCCTAAGATAATGTCATGCTCTCCTTGCATCTGATGCACAACAAAAAACACACAAAAAAGGAGAAACCGGGGTCATAAAAACAATGGAGGCCATGTAAGTAGAAATCTGCCCTTTTTTGTTACCATGATTGTATAATGCCATTATTTCTGTATACTTAAAAAATTTTTATGTATCTTTTTATTGTACTGTAAACTGATGAAGGTCGGATGACCGAAACGTCTTTAATAATTACACAGATCAATGAATAAAATATAAAAATTTCAGTTGAATGCTTTGAGTGCTGGATTTTTTTCAATTTTTTGATCTAATTGGTGCTACATATGATTCTCATTACGGTGTAGCCACATATGTGAGAGGTAACATTGCAAACGCAATGCTTATATCTACATCTGCTGAAAATGACATCCATGAAGTTGTGAGCAAAGTTGGTGATATCACAATTGTTAATATTTATAAGCCTCCTGTAGTACAATGGCCCACCGAAGTCATTCATGTTCACCCACACCCTACTATATACATAATAGATTTTAATAACCTCCACGAGCTCTGGCAATATGCTAGCAATGATGACAATGGCATCTGGTAAACTGGTCTGAAGCGCATAACACATTCCTGGTTTTTGACGCAAAGGATTTTCCAACTTTCCAATCAGCAGCCTGGCAGAGAGGATACAATCCTGACTTATAGAAGAAAGCAGTGGAAAAATCCAGCTGGACTCCAAAGGGATAAATAAAAATGCTTCTTTATTTATATCAACTCGATTAAAAATATATATCCATTTCTCAAGTAAAGACACCGGCTTGTTCACACTGATGCATGGCAGATGTATACTACTACGCGTTTCGGCGGAACGCCTTCCTCAGGTCATCATGACCTGAGGAAGGCGTTCCGCCGAAACGCGTAGTAGTATACATCTGCCATGCATCAGTGTGAACAAGCCGGTGTCTTTACTTGAGAAATGGATATATATTTTTAATCGAGTTGATATAAATAAAGAAGCATTTTTATTTATCCCTTTGGAGTCCAGCTGGATTTTTCCACTGCTTTCTTCTATTATCTTCTCGGCTTGCTGCCGTAATCCGTGCCGGACCAAAGGGGACTAACAGGAGGATATATTCAGGCTTGTCTCTGCAGTGGTGAGCGGTTTTGTTTGTTTTTTGTACTAATCCTGACTTATGTTTTGTCTCACAGAATAGAAACAACCTTTATCTACGTCTCACTGTGTTGTCAAACATTTCCCTCGTCGCAGCATCACCCTGTCATCATCAACATCGGAGTATCTATTCCTCTTGTAACTTCATATCTACGTCCTTGATGGAATTTTGCCAAGGCCAACTGGAAGAAGTTTGCAGATCACCTTGATAAGTGTATCGGCTGGATACCTCCAATCAGTAAAAACTATGAACGGTTTTGTTAAGCGGTTATTATAGCAAACAAATCAATACCACGTGGCTTTTGCAAAGAATATATCCCAGGATGGTCTGATGAATGTGAACAACTGTACAGACAATTCCTTGAGCGTGAAGATGATGGAATTGGTGAGGAATTTTTGAACAAACTAAATGCAGCAAGTTGTGTTAAATGGATGGAAACAGTTGAGAATTTGGACTTTAAAAGGTCCAGTATAAAAGTATGATCTCTTTTAAGAAAACTAGATGGAAAGCGTAAATTAAAACAGAAAACGAATGGTATAACTCCAAATCAAATCGCAGCACACATTGTGAACATCTCAAGAAGCCCAAGCAACCGAGCTCACACCACAGAAGATAAAAATAAGTTTAAGCTACTAAAATCATCAGTGGCGGCAACTGAAGGATACACATGTGCTTTTACAACCTGTGACATTGAAATTGCCCTTGCTGAAGCTAAAATTATGTACCCCTACAAACAAGAAATAGCCAATACAAAAATGCACAATATAAAAGTGAGAGTTTATTAATGAATAATTTAAAAACAAGATAAAAAGTAATGGAAATAGTGCAATTAAGCACCACAAAATGGCACGGCAAGGGACAACACTATCTCAAAAGATTTAATAATTATATATCACAAAAATGGTACTATGCACTCCAATACATATATAGAATCAAAAAAGTACAAAATGTAAATACCAGTAATTACAATATATGAGATATGGCAAAAATAAATAACAATACACACCTATAAATAGTATCTGTACCCGTATAGCAGCAATAATACATTAGTAACAGCACAAGTTACAAATGATGGTATATGCACATATTTACACTTATAAAAATATAATAAATGATAAATTAATCTCAATGTATAATAAAGTATAAGTGGGGAAAATTTGGCTCTCCTACCTGTGACTGTGCAGTAGAACGTCAAACTATCCAGCACATTGTTGAGGAGTGCCCCCTTAAATCCTACCATGGTGACAAGAATGATTTCTATACTGTAAATGATAATACTATGGCATACATAGAAAACCTGGATATCCGACTTTGATTTTTATCCTTTTTGATACTTTCAATCATTGTTTATTGTCCGGATGTTTATTCTTATATGATGGTAAGGTATACGTTCATACAAGTAAATAACATGTTCACATGAGACACCTGCAGATACATAAGAAAAAATAGAGGATGGAATTGCTGGAACTAACACGACCATATTTGAACAAAATAGAAAGGCGGGTAGAAAACACGAACATTAAAACATACCCGCAACAAATAAGGAACTTGCCTGTCTGAAATATAGCAAGCTACATATTGTCTGCGGCACAGATCTCTTTGCTATCTAAGAGTTTGGGATTTCTCCAACTAATAAATTTGATATTTTAGAACAATCATGGATGTGAAAAAATTGGCAAAAAAACTAACGCTAAAGTGTCATTTTTCAAATGAAGATACATCACTTTTATTACAAATACAACAAAATGATGATCATGAAAAAGTACATAATAAACCTTCTGAGACTGGCTTTTTTTTGAGGACCTTGTTCAACTCACTTCACTCAGGAAACTGAATCAAGATCACCTATAGATTCACTCAATGAGACATTTTTGATGCACAATAACCTTTTTTTATCTTGTACATTCGAGGATCGATTCCAAGAAATAATAGAGAGATCTAGTACTTTTGGAACAACAGCCTTGCCATCACGGACACAATCTGAAGAAAACAAAGCATTAAAGGAACTCAAACAAAATAATGGTCTCCTTATAAGACCAGCCAGACCAGCATGCAAGGTGGGTGCTAATCTCCAGTCTCTCGATGAAAATAATGTGCACATGAGTATCTCTTTGATCCAATGCCAATATTTCAACAGAAACTTAGCAAATTATTAAAAGAAGGTGTTACTATTGGTGCCATTGATAGAAAACTTTCTAAATATATCCAATTGTACCTATGTTCTTAAAATTCATAAAAACGTCTTTCTTCTGCCTACCAAACAGACTATATCTGGCACTTTATCATTGGAAGAAATATTAGGAGCTTGGATAGACCACAGTTTATAGCCACTAGTCTGTTAACTCCCTGGTTATACTAAACTATACAAATTACCTGGTTAGATTAAAGACACTAAAGCATTTATCATAAGATTACAGGATTTTTAATGGAGTTCAAGATACAACTGGCATAGTTGTGATATTTAAAACCCAAGATGAAAATAGTATGGATGTATACCCTACTGTAACTAAATAAAAGCATAGTGCATATAAATAAACATAAACAAACACTATGTTTGATCAAAAAGGTGAAAAGCCATCCCATCATGACAAGGTGTACCCAATCGGGACAGTACCTAACAGTCTATAGTATTAAAACCTTATCATGTGTCAGAACAGACCTCAATGTGAGTAAGGCCAGAGTCACATTTGCGTATGACTTGGCGAGTCTCGCATAGGGATCACCCAGGGCGGCCGCACACTCTCGGACAGGAGAGGGTCAGCTGCATAGAAATACATGCAGCTGAGAAGCTCCTATCCATAGAGTGTGCGGCCGCCCCGGGTGATCCCGTTGCGAGACTTGCCGAGTCATATGCAGGTGTGACTCTGGCCTTACGCAGAGAGTGGCTGGGTCCCGACTGTGGACACACAGCCATGGGAAGCAATGGAGGAAATGCCCAGGTCAGTGAAAAGGGGGTCACACCTTATTTGTACTGAGTACAAGACACTAAAGAAAAAACAAAAACATGAGCCATAGCATGAGTTGGTATACATGCACATGATAAGTGCATGTTCACACAGGCCATAAGATAAAGAAAGCTCAAGATGAAAATAATATGTATGTATACCCTGCTGTAACTAAATAAAAGCATAGTGTTTATAAATAAGCATAGGGTACTTAGTACCCTATTTTAGTTTATATCACTCGATACCTCATAAAATTGCGATAGAGAGTTCAACCTACTTTCCCAAAATGTATAGTACATATACCGCTTACATAGAACTTTTTTGATCTCTGCGGGGAATTGTCTTCTATTAATTAAGAACTATTTCCCATTTAATCAACATTTTGTTCTACAAAAACCGTAGGTCAATATGGAGGGTAAATTCTCCCTTTCTTTGACTAATTTGGTAATCGTTGTACGGGAGGAGGAATTTTTATACGGTGAATCAAATCCTTTCCTTCATTATTACATTTTTATGGTCACTATACAGAGGACCTGATCTTTGTTTAGAAAGGCACTGCAGCACAAGCAGAAGAATTTGTTACTTATATTAATGCAAATTGTTTTAACCTCAAGTTCACACACTGCTTCGATAAAACATGCATTAATTACCTAGACATTACTCTCACAGGTAATTCTCATCTTGAAAGAATTGATGTTACTCCCTACAGAAAACAACCGATAGTAATTCTATACTACGAGTGCATTCCTGTCACTCTCCACACATAATAAAAAGCATCCCAGTATGAGAATTAATCATAACAAAAAGGAACTGTTCACACATAGACAGCTTTTCCATGGAATCGGATAAGGTGATTAGACTACAAGAAAGAGTTTACCCAAAATGGAGCTTAAATAGAGCCAATTGTGTCAGATATTAACAGAAACTATTTTTTTAACAAAAAAATTAGCAACAAAATAAGAATAACACATACATTCTATTACTTTCTCTACACAGTATAGTCCTCAATGTGATGACATTGTCAATATTATCAAAAAATATTTAGCCATTTTCAATAAGGATAAAAAACTTTTTAGTACCGTAAATTAAAACGTGAGATTTGTGGCCAAAAGAACATCTACCTTGGGCACTATCCATCTCCAAGTTAACTTTCAGATAACACTGTTAATCATAAAAAAACTTGGCTTTCTGTAAAAGGTATATTTTAAATGTGGACATTCACAATGTGTCTCAGATAAAATACATTTTCATACTAAACTGGGGTAATTTCATTTATTGTAACACCACTAGAGTCCCATGTTTAATAGAATGCTGTATATGTAAGATGTATCATTAGAGATGGGCGAACCCACAAATGTTCGGATCTGCGGATCTGGAGAGACTTGAAAAAAAGTCCAGCTAAGGGCACGCTTGCACGAGCGTGAAAACCGGAAGAGTGTAATGCGAAAAAATCTCGCATTGCACTCTAACCAATGTTAGTAGTGAGGGAGAACAGTTGGTCAGCTTTTCTCGCATCCAGATTCTGGATGTAAGAAAAGTCACAACATGCTGCGATTTTTTGCGAGAGCCATATCACTCGCACCCATTCAAGTGAATGGGTGCGAGAGAAACATCGGACTGCACTCGGATGTTATCCCAGTGCAGTGCGATATACGCACAGGCTGACAATAGAGGCAATGGGGGGATTAACCCCTGCCTCTCCTCCGCAGCACCCACCCTCAGCTTCACAGCTGTGACCCAATTGCAAGATCGGGTCACAGTCGCATGACACTCGGCTCACGTTCGCAGCAGAGCCTGAGCCGGGGGACATTAGCATATTGAATCCGATGCTCTTGCATCGGATGCCATATGCTAGTGTGAGTCCAGCCTAAGGACCAGACTTGAATCCCATCTTGATCCCAGACCTTGAACACCATACATGTGTATGAGAACTCAAACTTGTGTTCTGTAAACTGGTGTTAGTAATGGTTAGAGGGCTGCAAAAGGAAGAAAAATGAGTTTCAAAGCAAGACAATTATACTTACAGAGTTTCTGTGCAGCTGTCACATTATCTCTGGGTCTGCTCATTAACCTTATGAATATGCACTGCTTCCCCCTCCCACCCTCTCTGACATCTTTGATTGCTTGCAGTCAAACTGCCAGCATCCTGGCATTTGTAATTAGTTGCCCTCACGCTAGCTCTCTGTGTCTTGGAGTGGTGTAAAAAATAAATAAATAATTGGAAAAATTGTCGTGGCGTCCCTCATATTTTCATACCCAGCACAGATAAAGCAGAAAATTTTTATAACTTATTTAAAAAATAAATAATTTTATAAAACAACTTGCGGTCCAACAATTTTGATACTCAGCCAAAATTAAGCAGACAGATGGGGGCTGGTATTCTAAGGCTGGTGAAGCCCATGGTTATTGGTCCCTCCCCAGCTTAAAAATAGCAGCTTGCATCCCCCCAGAATTGGCGAAATCTAATGGATGCTCTAATCCTGGCACTTACTCGGCTTAACCCGACTGCCCTAAAGTCATGGCAACAGGGGTAATGACAGCTGTGATTTGTTAAATCAAGCCTGAGGTTAGTAAGGGGTAGGGGCCTATGAGATACCCCCATTACTATTTGTGTATATAAAAATAATTACACACAAAGCACTGAGAAAAATCTTATTTTTTAAAGACAAGATAAAAAAATGCTCTTTTTCCAATTTATTAATCCCCTAAACACCACTGCAGGTCCAATCCCCACCACGATGTTCCAAGACGATCCCAGTGCTCTGCTGCATCCTGAAGTCAAGCACGTGACTGAGCACTGTAGCATCAAAGACACACTGTGTGACTCAAAGCTGTGAGAGCGGTGATGTCAGTGAGTTCACCTGAGGCCACAGCTATCAGTTCCCACAGTACTCCAAACGTGACCTCAGGTTAACTCAATGAACTTAGTGAACTCAATGCCATATTACCGGATGAGGCCATATACACACACTGAGTATTTGGTTGCAGAAAATCTGCATATACTGGTAGAGAAATGCACCAACAAACATGATGCAGTTTTGATGCATTTCTCTGCAATAAATTTCTGAACGAAAACTGCATCTTCTGGTAAAAGAAAATGCACAAAAAATATTTTCTGCATCTCATAAGTAAAACTAAGAGAAAGAGTGTGTAAAATAGTGTCTTATCAGATATAAATAAAATTATGTTACTGTACACTCACCTAGTGTGGTTGTGAAAGTCCCAACCAACACAAAAAGCACACAGATAATAGGCAGCTGTCATAGCCCCACATGTAGATATCTTTAACCCCTTCTTCTCACCAATGCTGGTGAGAAGAAGGGGTTAAAGCCGCACTGTCGCCAAAGGATGAAACTTTTTTTGTTGATTTAATGAAAGATTATTTTATTCCATAGGTATACGCGTTTCAAGGTGAGGACCTCTTCTTCAGGCCTGGCTGCATCCTGTATAAAATATTCTGTGCAAAAGAATAAATAAATATATGAGGTATTGGTAGGTAATATGGCCATAGTACGGAAGGATTTTGGAGGATTTTTATTCCTCTTTTTAGTGTTTTTCATGTATTTACATATATGATATATTAGTGTAGGGACCCACAAAAAATGAGGATCCATGACGTGGATTGTGGGCTTTCCGTACTATGGCCATACCAATACCTCATATATTTATCTATTCTTTTGCACAGAATATTTTATACAGGATGCAGCCAGGCCTCTTTATGTTAGGCCTTGCATACTATACTCACTGTCCCTGCATGGTGCACATATATGGTACTGGTGCAGCCCGCTTGCATCTATTGTGATGAGGCGTAACTAATAGGCTGCATACCAGATACTGTGAGCCTTCGTGTGTGAACAGTGACCTATGCAAGCCACAAGTGTGCAATTTTACCATCTTCCTTGCACCTGTGATGTCTCCATTTAATGGAGGTCTTGCTGCATCCTGGCAGTGCATTAGTCTTTTGGGCCTTGGGCAGTTTACATCTTCGGCCACTAGTCTGTGAGTTTTTGCTTAATATTTGGAGGATTTTTATTCCTTTTTGGTGTTTTTTATGTATATACATATATGATATATTAGTGTAGGGACCCACAAACATGAGGATCCGTGACGTGGATTGTGGGCTTTCCGTACTATGGCCATATTACCTACCAATACCTCATATAATTATTTATTCTTTTGCACAGAATATTTTATACAGGATGCACTAGTCTGTGAGTTTTTGCTTAAAATTTGGAGGATTTTTATTCGTCTTTTTGGTGTTTTTTATGTATATCCAGCACAGGAACAGTAGCAGTTGCAGGCTGCAACCCTCCGCTGTTTGCTGTACCTTGACTGGTTAAGAAAAACTGAGGGGATCCCGCACTTTTTTTTTAAGCTTTTTGATCAAAGACGGAAAAATGAAGCATATCAAGAAAAGAACACTGTCCCTACTGTGAAACATGGAGGAGCCTCGGTTATGTTCTGGGGCTGCTTTACTGCATGTGGCACAGAGTGTTTAGAATCTGTGCAGGTTACAATGAAATCTCAAAGATATCAAGGGATTCTAGAGAGAAATGTGCTGCCTAGTGTCAGAAAGCTTGGTCTCAGTCGCAGGTCGCAGGTCATGGGTCTTGCAACAGGATAATGACCCAAAACACACAGCTAAAAACATCCAAGAATGGCTAAGAGGAAAACATTGGACTATTCTGAAGTTGCCTTCTATGAGCCCTGGCCTATTGAGCATCTTTGGAAAGAGCTGAAACATGCCATCTGGAAAAGGCAATCTTCAAACACGAGACAACTGGAGCACTTTACTCTTGAGGATTGGGCCAAAATACATGTCATGAGGTGCAGAAGTCAAATTGTCAGTTACAGAAATCGTTTGATTGCAGTGATTGCCTCAAAAGGTTGTGCAACTAAATATTAAGTTAAAGCTACCATCATTTCTGTCCTGGCCTATTTCATGAGTTTTATTTCTTTTAGCTTCTATGGAAGCGTGGTTGAAAAGCAATGTCTGACTTTTATTTGTTTATTTTCATTGATTTTTTTTTATTTATTATTAGTTTTGTCAGATTCAAGTTATCTCCATGAAAATTAGCAAAACCTGCACTCCAAAATCCAAATGCCCACCTCTCTTCTGAGCCCCATAATGTGCCTAAACCACAGTTAATGTTTACATCTTTGGCATTGCTGTAGTGAACAAAGCCCACTTAATTTACGGGGTGCAGGTTTCCAAAAGCACTAGCTGGGCACAATGTACGGGCACTACAATGTACTGGACATGACAAGGACTTATATGCAATTTTTTATTTGGTAGCATTCCCTGTGTTTGACTGCCATGGGTTTTTTGCAGAGATAAAATTTTCATTACACTAATAAACTCCCAGATGGGTGAAATTTCCAAAATTTGGTAACTTTAGGGGGTTTCTAATGTTATGGCACATGAGAGCTCTGCAAACAGAGTCCACTAACTATTTTAGGAAAATCTGTGCTCCAAAAGTTAAATGGTGCTCCTTCTCTTCCGAGCCCTGGCGTGCGGTCAAACAATACTGTACTGTCACATGTGGGATATTACCAAATTCAGGACAAATTGTGTAACGCATTATGGGGCTTTTGTTTCATATTCCCCTTGTGCAAATTGGAAATCTGGTGTTAAAACAACATTTTAGCAGTAAAAATGTAATTAATTTTTCTTTACTGGCCAATAGTAAAAATGTTGTGACAAACCTGCAATGTCAATATTCTGACTACACTCCTAGATAAATTCATTGAAGAGTGCAGTTTGTTAAATTGGGTTAATTGTGGGGGGTTTCTGCTGTTCTGGCACCTCAGGGGTTCTGCCAATGTGACATGGCACCTCCCAAACCATTCCAACTAAATCTGAATTCAAATATGACGCTCCTTCACTTCTTCACTTTACACTATATCTCAAAAGTAGTTTTTGATAGGCTGTTAACGCGTACTCAGGAGAAATAGCACAACAAATTGCATGGTCCATTATCTTATGTTACATGTACTCAATAAATTAGAATATCATCAAAAAGATAACTTAATTCAGTGATTCAATACAAAAAGGAAATGCATATATTATATAGAGTTATTACAAACAGAGTGATTTATTTCAAGTGTTTTGTTTCTTGTAATGTTGATGATTATGGCTTACAGCCATTGAAAACCGAAAAGTCATTATCTCAGAAAATTAGAATAATTACCAAAAAACACCTGCGAAGGCTTCCTAAGTTTTTAAAATGGTCCTTTAGTCTGGTTCAGTAGGCTACACAATTATGGGGAAGACTGCATGGATGTAATAAATAAGAGCTTGCGTGCTCGAAACTCGTAGACTCTGTCTACTTCCAGGTAGTGATTTTTTTCCATTTTAAAAACTACCAATAAACGTGATGTTTTTTATCTATTCTTCTGGATTCTTATTGCCATAAGTGCTGGATACCTCTGTCGCAGGCGGCGGGGCTCTGCGTTCGCTAATGCTCGGGTCCAGCGCTGCTGCTCGGTGGCTCGAGCGGTGGGCCGGATTTGGGGACTCGAGCGGCGCTTCTCGCCCGTGAGTGAACAGGGGGGTTAGTTTGTTTTGGGAATTTAGTCCGTGACGCCACCCACGGGTTGTGGTGAAAATGGGCATCACCGCTGCTGGTGACGGGGATCCCGGGAGCGATGGTAGGGAGCAGCTGGGATGTTGTTTTCCCCCTCTGTGGGTAAGGGTTGGTGGTCCCGGGTTCCCGGTGGTGTGACGGGGAGGCAGGGTATGTGAGGTGCAGGGTTGCAGGGACAGCGGAGCGTGGTGCCGGATGGCATGGGTGTACTCACTCAGCAAGAGATGCACAAAGTCTCCGGTAAACCAAACGACTGGATGGACGGGTCCCGCAGCCGGCTGCAGTGTCTCTACCCGGATAGGTGATTGTGGCTGTCGTTCTCTGCACCTTTGTGTACTGTTTTGACTACAATGGGTTCCCAACGGTAGTCCACTCCCCAGTGTATGGATGCCGGAGGAGCCCATTTTGCCCGCAGGCGCTGGCCCTTGGGTCACTAGCCATTGGCGGTGGCTGTATACCCTCACGGTGCGGACGGTTGCCTTCTGACGGGACTTAGGTAGTTAGGAAACCCCTGGGGTTCCTGTCACACTCGGATTTGACTGTTGATGGCAGCTCTAAGCCTAGTCGGGGTCCGATGGCCCTGCCTGTGTGTGCTAGCTTCACTTCGCTCCCCGGTCGGTACCGGCGGGTCACCGCCTGACCCCAGTCCTACGGTTCCGCGTTGATCCACCACTCCTGCAGACGGCCACCACTGTCTGCCAACCTTGCTGTCAGTGCCCGGGCCACAAACCCAGACACTCTCCACTTTACTCCTCTCACTTCAACCTCCTGAACTAAACTGTCACTTTTTCCCGCCTCCAGGCCTGTGAACTCCTCGGTGGGTGGGGCCAACCACCTGGCTCTGCCCCACCTGGTGTGGACATCAGACCCTGGAGGGAGGCAACAAGGTTTTTGTATCTGGCTAATGTAACTGTCTGGGGGGTGGGAGTGTGTGTGTGTGTTACCTGTGACGACCTGGCTAGTCCAGGGCGCCACACCTCCCTTGCCTGTTTTGAATTGACAAGTGAAGTGTATCTTTGATAAAAAAAAAAAACAGACCTCTCTATTCTTGTACATGGGAAAACATTGAAAATCGGCAGTGTCTCAATACTTATTGTCTTCACTGTTTCGAGTGTTGGTGTACTCCAGAGAAATTGCCAACAAATTCAACAGTACATTTTCTCATTTTACCCATAAGAAAATTAAAGATTTGGGGTGAAAGCAACATTTTTCTGGTAAAAATATATTTTTTAATTTTCGCTGCTCAATCTTATAAAATTCTGTGAAACATAATGGGGTAACTTGTGATGGAGCTCTAGTGTTTAGGTGCATCACGGGCTCTAAAAATGTGACATGGAGTCCACTATCTATTCCAGATAATTTTGCACTCTAAAATTCAAATGGGGCTCCTTCCCTTCCGAGTCCTTCCATGCACCCAAACAGTAGAATTCCACCACACGTGGGGAATCAGCGTACTCAGCAGAAATTGCCCCACAAATTGTGTGATCTATTTTCTCTTGTTACTCTTATAAGCATGCTAAATTTGGGGCTAAAGTAACATTTTTGTGGGAAAAAGTTAAAATATTATTTTTTTTTCCTTCCACAGTGCTTTAGTTCCTGTGAAGCACCTAAAGGGTTAACAATGTACTTGGATGAATTTTTGAGCAGTTTGTTGTACATTTTTTAGAATGGTGTCACCTTTGGGTATTTTCTGTCCCCTAGGCCCCTAAAAAAGTCACTTCAAATGTGATGTGGTCTCTAAAAAAGTGAGTTTGTAAATTTTGTTGGAAAAATGAAAAATTGTTGATAAACTTTGAACCCTTCTAACTTCCTAACAAAAACAAATGATTTTTCAAAAATACTGTTGATGTAAAGTAGGCGTGCGGAAAATGTTAACTATTTTGTGACACACAACTCTCTGGTTTAAAGGCAAAAATTAAAAGCTTGAAAACTGCGAAATTTACAAACTTTTTGCTAAATTTTCAATATTTTCAACAAATAAACAAAAAATATTGTCTTAAGTTTACCACTATCAAGTACAATATGTCACAAAAAAACAATCTCAGAATCACTGGGATCCATCCAAGCATTCCAGAGTTATAACCTATCAAAATAACATTGGTTCGAATTGAAAAAAATGGCCCAGTCATGAAGGTGAAAAACAGGCTTAGGAATAAGGGGGTTAAAAAGAAAAAAGTTGTGGATAAGAGCAAGTCTGAAAAGAGTAATTGTAAACTCACATACCTTTTTTTATTAGATATGCTCAAAAAGAAATGAGCCACTTCATGAAAATTGGAGGAATGAAGAGCTTCTACATCACATGTAACAATGATGGAGTCTTTATCCAATTGGATGCCATCCATTTTTTTAAATACATTAGAAGTATCCCTAATGTATGAAGGGATAGTTTCAAAGATTGGTGTCAAAATGTGATCAGTAAAGTAACAGATTGGCTCAGGTAAGTTACACAACCCTGAGATGATGGGTCTGCCAGGGTGGTTGATGAGGTTCTTGTGGATCTTAAGCAACATATAGATGTTGCAGTTTTTGCCTTAGTTGAATAGGCATATGGATTCTTTTTTGGTACTTATCCCCTGGAGAAAAGCTTTGTTAAGGATAATTCGGAGTTGTTCTTTAATACTATAAAGAGGATTGAATGTGAGTTTTTTTTGTACAAGGTACTGTTATCCAGAGGCTTTTTTAAATGTTTTACATATTGATTGGCCAGAGGACTACGTTCCCTCCTTCACCAGAGAGCTTAATGATTAGATCCTTCATTTCATTTAGTTGATTAATGGCTGTTCTCTCTTCCTTTTACAGTATCAAATGCTAATGTTGTTGGATTACTTTTAAATTACTCAGTTACTAATCTAACAAATAGTTCTATGCTTGTATAAGAACACAAGGGGGTACCTGGTTGAGATGTCCTTCGTTATTTGAGAAGACCTTGTAGCGGCTTCAAATTCTTCCAGAATGGTTATGACATTCAAATCCTTTTGCTTGTGAAATATTTCTTGATGAATAATTTTCCAGAAATCAAATGTAAGTTCTTTAGTGCTGTAAAATAATTGAAATGGGAGGAAAAAGAAAATGGTATACCCTTTCACGAGAATATTCAACTTTGAGAGAAATGTGAGAGCAGCACAATGCAGAGACAGAGACACATTGTAGCAATGTGTCACGTACTGAGCCGCTTAATGTAGTATTTCTAAAATCTGTGGTTGATCAGCAGAAGATTGTGAGTAGAAAATTATTGACTTGCTGTTATTTAAGCCAACCAAACCCTCACCACTGATTGGCAACTTTCTGCTTATGCAAAGTTTACATAGAAACCAGCCAATCAGTGGTGTACAGAGCTCAACATTCAGAGAACACATAGATCTGCAGCAGGTACAAAAGTTTTAACTCAAAACTGAAGTAAGCAGCAATGTAAGTGACACATTACTTGAATCAGAGTCTACATTATACTACTTTTAATTGGGGTAGCAAAAAGCTGGAGGCAAATTCCCTTTAAAGCTTCAGTATGGCAAGACATTTTGCACAATTGTATGCTTCTAACTTTATGGGAACAGCTTAGGGACTGCTCTCTTCTGTTATAGACTGACAGAGCACCACTTTTCAAAAAATGGCCCAGAATGGTATTGGGGGCATTTTGTTACAATTTGTTTAAATAGGCGGTTGTGATGCTAGTCACTACCTACAGATAGTATAGACAGAATGGTAGTCAAAGAAGCTGGGATCAGAAAATAGGAGGACACAACAGGACTCGGGGAGTAAGCAGAAACGCAGTCAAGTCACAGGCCGAGAGTCAGAATTCCATGAGAGTACGTATTAGAATCAGGGAGAAGACAGAGACATGGTCATGTAATGGTCTGAGGTCAGAAGCCAGGAGGTAACAACAAGAACAGGGAGTGGGCAGAGAGGGGTCAATCAACAGTCCGGGGTCAAGAAGCTGAGATCAGAACACAAGCACAAACACAAGCCAAGAGCACAACTGCAGAACCAGAGAGTACGACTGGCGAAGTTCTGGGAGAGCAGGCTCAGTAATGAAACAGAGCAATTAACCAGGAAGGTGGAACACCTGAGTAAAAGCACCTCCCACAACCTGCATGGAATCCTGTGCTGTCAAACAGCCTGTCGGCTCAAAGAAACATAGCAAAGCATCTCCAAATGCACGATGCTCTGCACAAAGGAAACATGTCACTGCTGGCTCTGAAGTTCAGGAAGGCACGGCAGAACATTACGAATGGAATGTGCAAGATGCTCCGCACAGAGGATCATGACAGGGGTATTTGGTGAAGCTTATTTGAGACACACAAATCTACGCTATAAATAAATGAAAACAGTGTATTTAACTGATTATTGTATTCATTTTTTATGCCTTTATTACATTTATTTTTTTATACCATTTAAAAATTGTTAATGATTCCAAACAACAAAATAACATTAGTAAAATGAAGTTTAATCTGACATCAGCTTATTTCATTACCTGTGAATTTATGCCAAATAATCCATGAGAGAATTTTGTTTTTTCTATTTGTACTAACTACAGTCATAATTTCTTCTTTATCCAATGAAAAGCTACAAAACACTTTTATTGGTTTGTGTAGGGATAGTTTGCAAGCACAACATACAGTCTTATCGCGCTTTTAATAAAGCACTTAGTGAAGTTTACAAATTGAATTTGTGTTGGCAATCATTCTTTTTTTCAATATGCTATAAATTGAGAAAATAACTTCAGCTTAGTAGACACTTCAAACACAAAATGAACTGGTACTTCTAAAATAAATTATACATCATGTTGCTTATAGATAAACATTAAAGCTTAATAATATACATTTTCATTTGCTCAAAACTAATTACTGTTTGTATAATTAGTGCTAATGTATATGTTATTCTTCCTCAATTAAGTAAAATAAGTTGCAAGTACAAAAAATAAATAGAAAGTCATGTCTGCCTGATGTTTTACATACAGAAGCACACCATGATTTCAATAACTGATGGGCAAAATTAGATTTTTTCTCATTGTTATGATCATTAGACTGTGAACCATATATTTTTAATATTCAATCACTCACCAAAATAATAATCCTGATTATTTTTAATTAAATATATAAGAACCTTAAGCGGGCTTTACATGCTGCGACATCGCTAGCGATGTCACTAGCGATAGCACCCGCCCACATTGGTGGGGCGTCACGGGGTGATCGCTGCCGTAGCGAACAATTACCCAATTACCTCTTCACCGACGTCGCTGTGGCCGCCGAAAAATCTCTCCTTTGAGAGGGAGGTTCGTTCGGCGTCATAGCGGCGTCACTAAGCGCCCGCCCAATAGAAGCAGAGAGGCGGAGATGAGCGGCCAAAACATCCCGCTCACCTCCATCCTTCCTCATTGCTGGCGGCCGCAGATACGATGTTGTTCCTCGTTCCTGCGGTGTCACACATAGCGATGTTGTGAGGGCCTGGTAGACCCAGGAGGTGGATCCACTGGACCCTGCACCCTAACAGGAGGTCTGGGTACACGGTAGCCGGAGCACAGGCGTGGCAGGAAAGGGTATAACCAGGTAACCAGGGTCACGGAGTTCCTAAGGACAGTACAGCAAACAGGCACAGGTACCAGAGAGCAAAGACAAGCAGTCTACAGGACACGGCACCAGGGTGCCTGAGCACCTAGCTCATAAGACTATGCTACAAGACACGTTGATCAGGCCCCGCCCATATGGAAAGGCCAGTCTTATATACCCAGCACAGCCTCATGTCATTTTCCGCTGCAGGTGTGCTGGGCCTATAAGACCAGGAGAGTGGGCGCGGCCCGGTCCTATATAGAAACATGTGGTTAAGACTCAGAGTTAGACTCATAAGACCAGGAGCAGGACACAGGAGAGCACGAGCAGGAACGGCAGCCATGACCGGTGGACACGTGGACTGGATCAGTGATTAAGGAGCGGTGCCGGAATAGTGCGACCGGATCAGTGGGTAAGGAGTGGTGCTGGGACACCGGGAGCGTGACAGATGTGTGCTGCTGCAGGAACGACGGACAACCTGCGTCCTGCAACAGCAATGATTTTTGGGATTAGAACGACGTGTCAACAATTAACGATTAGGTGAGTAATTTTGATCATTAGCGGTCGTTCGTACGTTTCGCACGCAACGACGTCACTAACGAGGCTGGATGTGCATCACGAATTCCGTGACCCCAACGACATCTCGTTAGCGATGTTGTTGTGTGTAAAGCCCCCTTTACTCTACAGTAAGTTGATAAAAAAAATTAGCTACCCAAATAAGACAGCTGCTAACTGTTTTTGCTGGGTTCATTATAAATACAGAGTTTTTAAAATTGTTTTTAATACCCCATGAACTTTTCCACATTGTTTCATGTTTCATGTATTTTATTGGGATTTTACAGTACTTCAACACAAAGTAGCAAGTATGTGTGAAGTGTAAAAGAAATACATAGATTTTTAAAATAATTTAAACAAAAATTTAAATCTGAAAATTGTGATTTGCATTTGTATTCAGGCTTTGCAATATCATACCCTTAAAGGGATCCTGTTATGTTGTTTTTTGATTATTAACCCCTTCACGACTTTGGACGTATTTATACGTCCTAGGTCATGTGCTCCCCTGGTAACCATGAGCTCTGGAGGCGAGCCCGCAGTAATGTCGTAATGCCAGCATATGTCTGCTGGTCTGATCAGACATCCACTCGCACCTGCTTACCATTCAGATTACACTGTCAAATTCTGACAGCACAATTTAAATGGCCATGGTGTGGACTTCACTGGTCCCTGCCGCCATCAGTGGCTTTGTGACACAATCATGGTGTGCCATGTGTTGCCTTGATAGTCAGCTGATGACCCCTGAAGCTACCATGATGTATTTCTTGTGAGAGCCGCCAGAGCACCAGCCCTCACAGGAATAGTGCAATTTCGCTAATCAGAGCAATGCTGTAGCATCATTCTGATCAGCACAAGCTATTGGATGGTGCAGTGAAAAAGTCCCCAATGGGGACTAGTAAAATCAATAAAAAAAATGTGAAAAAATTAAAAAAAAAATAAAAGTTCAAATCGCCTTCCTTTCACCCCATTGAAAAAAAAAACAATAAAAAAAACACATATTTGATATCGACACATTCATAAATTCAATTAATTTGATCGGTAAATGGCATAGTGATAGAAAAAATCCAAATGCCAAAATTATGGTTTTTGGTTGCCGCAACATTGCACTAAAATGCAATAAGAGGCAATCAAAGATTGTATCTACGCAAAAATAGTATAAATAAAAATGTCAGCTCAAGACACAAAAGTAAAGCCATCACTGATCTCCAGATCCCAAAAAATGAGAATGCTACAGGTCTCAGAAAATGGCGACAAAAGCGCTATTCTTTTTTGAGACAAATTTCTGAATTTTGTTTCACCCCTTACATAAATGTAAATGTATACATGTTTGGTATCTACAAACTTGTATCAATGTGAGGCATCATACTAACAAGTCAGTTTTACCCTACAGTGAACATGGTAAATAAAAGACACCAAAAACAATCGTACAGTTGAACTTTTTCCAATTTCAGCACACTTGGAATTTTGTTTCCCTTTTCCAGTACATTATTTGGTAACGCACAACTTGATTCATAAAAAACAAGCCCTCATACAGCTATATTGACAAAAACATAACAAAGTAATGGCTCTTGGAAGAAGGAGATCAAAAAACGAAAAATGAAAAATCGTACTGGAGTGAAGCTATTAAACTGCCCCCAATGTGCTTTACATGATGCAATGCACATCAAACATGTTTTGTGTTGTTTGTTTTTTTAAACATCCATGTATTTATCTTAAAAAAAGAGTTTATATGCTTAGGTGAATGCAGTTAATACCGTAGGGTTCAGTTAGACCTCTTTTGCAGGGTTCATTCACTGTCAGTCAAATTCAGGCATGAATATTTTTGAAATTGGTAATGCCTCCTGCATTGTAATTTACACCACAGGTCCTTCACAAACACTTCTTTGCTAAGCTCCATCGATTACAGTCACATGATCGTGACATCACAAAGGTCCTAAGGTTCTTTTCTCATTTCAGGGTATTGTGTCTTAGAGGATTGTGGGGAGACAATAATAGCCCTTCTCTCATTATTCGCTGATTTATTTAGTCTGCATACTTGTTCTCCAAATGCAGACTAGTACACAGCAGTTTGATGATGCAATCCATAATCAGCATACATTTTACAAATAACATACATATATTTAATGGGGCAAAAGGGGTTGATTTTAGTTTTGTGGGGTTTTTCATAGTTTTTATTTTACATTTTTAATGATTTTATTAGTCCCCCTAGGGAACTTTATGCCTACACAGTCTGATCGCTTCTCCTGGGCAGAGCAATGCTTCCGCATCCACTGATCAGGAGAAATGCTGTGTTCCTGTGAGTTTAGGTGTTCTGCCGGCATTCACAGGAACTGTGTCATGACAGCTATAGGAGATATCATCTTACCCTGCGATGTTATGACAACACATTAAGGCAAACATGGGGCACTAAAGGACTGCCGATTACAGCAGGAAACAACCAGGATCACCGATTGAGCACGTTAGATCGCGCTGTGAAGTGTGATCTAAGGAGTTAACAGATGCTTATGTCTGCGGATCAGATCAGCAGACATGTGCAGGGAATAATACATGAGCCCGCATTAAAGGTACAGACATGGCCAAAGACTAATATATACATCCTTTGTCGTGAAGGGGTCAGAACGGAGAGAAAGTTGGTCAGTGACGGAGAGAGAGAGCGAGTGGAATCACTGACAGGAGTGTGACGGTGACCTGAGGGCCCAGACGTGGAAGACGGTGGAGTACTCTCGGAACCATAGCACCAACGGGGTACAGAATCCTAGGTCAGGCAAATGTCCAGGCAGACCTGATAACATATGCACAGTGAAGGGACCATCAAGGACCTCACTGATCTTGAAGTGTGAGAAACAGTAGCAATGGGAGAACTGGGGCACAGGACCAGAGACTCCGACCCCACAGGGTTCACGCTACCGTCATATGAACTACCGTTGAGAGACTACCAGGAGGGGACCCCCAGATGCTCCCAGCCACGGGGACCCACCAACCAAAGACAGGTGCAGGGGAAAGAAGCCACCAGGTCACTACACTGGCACTGGGAGTAAAGCAACCAGCGGTCAAGACTAGCCTTCCTCGAGTGACCAGTTTGCAACAGACTGTGAGTAAAGGCTCTGGTTATACTGCAATCCCTTGTGTGGCCTACCTTCTTTCTGCACCCATCAACATCACTTATCCTCTGGGGCCTGGCCCTGCTTGCAGAGGGCCTAGCATCCAGGCTGCCACCAACACTAGCCCCAGTAGTGAGAACTGTGCAGCAGCGGCTCTATCTACATAGCTGCAACCCGCAAGTGGCGTCACATTATAAACTTTCATTTAATCTCCCCTGTAAATATACCCACTTTTAAAAAGCATACCCAGGGTCACAGAACCGGGCAACGGCCACCAAATGACATCCCCCCAGCAGTACACCGCCCGGGACCGAGTACCCCATAGCTCTGGGCGACAGGTGAGCACAGACCCATTGATGTTAATGGGTCTGCGTATGTCCATGATTCTGGTACATATAAAAACTGTCACATACATACCAGAATCACTAATGTGTGAAACTGGCCTTACACTGACAAGAGGTGTGTCAGGCTTGGGTCATCAAAGCAACCATTGGTACTGCACAATCATAATTGCAGGGTGCCGATGGGGATAATGAGGCACCCTCTCCCTTAATTATGCTTATAGATGCAGTTGTCAGTAATGACGGCATCGACTGAGAGATTAAATGACCGTGATCAATGCTAGCACCAATAAAGACTTACAGTAGGGTGTCAGATGATTTTCAGCTGACACCTGTGGAGCCCAAGGCTGCTGCAGCGGTCTGGTGCGTTACCTTCAGGGACTCCACGGGACGGTCTGGTCACAGGTAGGGAACCTTCTCTTTAGAATTTTCGTGACGCCACTCTCGGTATTGCGGTCAGGGGACCGCCACTGCAGGTTAAGGGATGCCTGGGGTTGTTGGTAGGTGCAGTTGATTGTGTGGCCCCCCGAGAGTAGGGCTGGCCCCAGGGCCCGTTTTGAGTGGGTGGAAGCACAAGGCACAGAATGACTCAAACACAGTCCAGGGAGTCTTTTAACATGTTTACTCACTGTTTGGTGGTTACTGTGAGATGCCTGGGTGACACTGTGATAACCAGGTGAACCAGGAATCCCAGAAGGCCATTCTGAGGGTAGCTGTCCACTCGCCCTCCTTGCACTCCTTTTGTTTGGGAGGACCCCTTACATGAAGTATGGTAGGATTCCTCCAGGGAAGCTGTTTCTGACCCCCTCTTCCCTCTCTGGCCCGTTTGCCGGCAGCGTAGACCTTGGTGGGATGGCTTCTGGCCCTATCCCCTTATGGGCCTCCTGGTTGCTGCTTGGGCTCGGACTCTGTGTTGTAGTGGTGAGGGCGTGACGTACCCCCACCTGAAGGTTGAGCAGCTCTGGATGATTAGCTGTCTGCTCTGGGGACCTGTCTCCCCTTGCGTGCTGGAATACCAGTGATCCCCTTACTCGGCCACCTTTCTCTGGGTGTCTTTCAGGCTGACCCACAGGTACCCGTTCTCCCCCGTTTTCAGCTACTGCACTCCGCAGGGCCTGGCTAGCATGAGAGACTCTCTGTTCCCTTCCACACCCCTGAACACTCTGCTTCAGACTGCTTGCTCCTCCTTCTCTTCCTGTCTGCCCTGATTCCTAGCATCCAGCCTCTGAGCACACCCCTTGATGGGAATTGAAAGTTAACCCCTTCTGGCTACCCAAGGGTCCCTTCTAATGGTGTGGGAGACCTGGTCACTATGTGTTTGTGTGTGCACCTCATCCTGGCCTTTAGCGGTTACCTGGAAACACTGCCCCAGCATGGGTGCAATACTCTGTGGTGCCTGAGCAGGTCAGGGGCACCACACAACCACTGTTGATTTTGCTGGCTTTGCTTGTTAGCTGGCAAACTCTTTGTACCGTTTGCTGGAACAAACTTCCCACTGCACTGTACATATATGGCAACTGTTGGGAAGGGGTTAAAAGATTAGTGAATACTGAAGTCTAGGAAATATTAAACCCTTCAGTACAACTTAATACACGTCCTTTTGACTATGCTAAGACCTGCTGTAAACATAATGAGTAGCAACATACCAGTTTTTGGCAATGTACCTGTGGAATCGTAACCTATTTTCCATTGACAATTTCATCCAGTTCACCAATAATCTTGGAATTGTACTGCTATTATAACCTTTTTCAAATGGCATATGGGGTTCAAGTAAGGTGACTGTGTGGGCCAATCCAGAATTTTCCAGGACTACTTCTCAAACCAAGCCTTGGTTGACTTTGAGGCATTCTAAAGGCACCGTCACACACAGAGATAAATCTTTGGCAGATCTGTGGTTGCAGTGAAATCATGGACATATTGTTCCTTTTGTACACAGCCACAAACCTGGCACTGATTGTCCACAATTTTACTGCAACCACAGATCTGCCGCAGATTTATCTCTGTGTATGACAGGGCCTTTAGGATCATTATCCTGTTGGAGGGGACAATGATGCCCACACTTTGGCTTCCTCACAGAAGGCATGAAGTTTTCTCCTATATTTCCCCACGCTTCAGGTTTATACTACGAGAGGAAGCAAAGCAGCATAAAAGTATCACTGATCCACTACCATGCTTCAATGTAGATTGAATGTTCTTTTCAGTGAATGGTTTATGATTTCTCCTCTTAAAAGAAAACTCATGTATGCATCCAAATAGTTCACGTTTTGTTTCTATCCTCCATAAAATAGACTCTCAAAACTTTTTCAGCTTAGTTTTATGGTTTTGATCATATTGAAGCGGACTTTTCTAGTGCGTTGTACTGTGCAAACTGAAACCTTAGTGCCTGCTGTCACTAACTTTTGTGGCAGATTTTTTTTGTAGTGACTATAGAATTTTTGACCACCTGCTTCTACAGTTAATCTGATGATATCCAATGATCGCTTCCTCTTTTTGTCATGTTCAGATAGTGTAGCTAGTGCACTTTTTTTTTTTATTTAACATTTTAGAATACAACATAGATGGGTAGGGAACCATCATGACACTTTCTTACAAATTATGACAATGTGGATTCAGAAAAAACTTTAAGTATATTAACAACTTATAACACTGTCAGGTGGTTTCATGAATAAAGAAAAGGGGATGTAAGAACAAGAAGGTGGAAGGGGATGGGGAGGGAGAATTATGAGGAAGAATATAGGGGTATAATAGGTGAGAGAGTAAGGTAAGAAAGGGGAAGCAACAGGAGCAAAGCCAAAGAAGAAAAAATAGAAGCTGCTAAGTTTTCTGTTTTATTTTTTTTTTAATCGAAATGAGACTTCTCATTGCATGCTGATCAGACGCAACTTTTCAACTAACTTCTTAGTATGATAACGATGTATTTAGCCAAACCTCCCAGTCAGTTAAATCTTTTCCATGTTTGATTTTTGACAGTCTGATTTTTTCAAGTGTACCTGTCTGGACTGTCTCTCTGATCCATTCTTTAAATGAAGGTGGCTCTTCACTCTTCCAATGTCTTGTTATGACTATTTTAGCAGCATTAACTATTTGTGGTAACAGAGAATTTTTCCTAAGGAGTGACTTTGAGGGATCTAAGTTGAGGAGAATGAATTCGGAGGATAAGGGTATTGGTCACCTTTTTAATATGGTCTCTAATTTTTTCCCAGTAATTTTGGATTTTTGAGCATTTCACCAGGATATGTGACAGGGTACCTAGTTCAGATCCACATCTCCAGCAGAGTGGGGAAATTGAACTGTTTATTTTAATTAATATAATTGGAGTTTTATACCATCTTGAGACTATTTTGTAGTTTAATTCTTGATACTTCACCGAAGTAGTGAGGCAGTGAATGTTCCCTAGAATTATTTGGATTTCTTCTTGGAGGAATTTTGTATTTAATTCTGTTTCCCATTTGTTCAAAAAGTCTGGAACATCAACATCTTGGGATAAGTTTTTATGTATTTTGGATATTATTTTTTCATTCTTTGTTGTGTTTAGAAAGAATTTGAGTAATGGTGGGTCCGTAGTTGAGGAAGAGAAAGGTGTAGATTTATCGTATCTTGTAGGATCTGAATATCTACTTTCTCCAGCTTTAAGGTCCAGTCACACTAAGCAACTTACCAGCGATCCCAACAACGATAGGGATCGCTGGTAAGTTGCTAGGAGGTTGCTGGTGAGATGTCACACTGCGACGCTCCAGCGATCCCACCAGCAACCTGACCTGGCAGGGATCGCTGGAGCGTGGCTACACGAGTTGCTGGTGAGCTCACCAGCAACCAGTGACAAGCCCCCAGCGCCGCGTGGAAGATGCTGCGCTTGGTAACTAAGGTAAATATCGGGTAACCAACCCGATATTTACCTTGGTTACCACCGCACGGAGCTACACGTGCAGAGAGCAGGGAGCAGCGCACACTGAGCGCTGGGTCCCTGCTCTCCTAGTTACAGCACACATCGGGTTAATTACCCGATGTGTGCTGCAGCTAAATGTGCACAGAGCAGGGAGCAGCGCACACCACTTAGCGCTGGCTCCTTGCTCTCCTAGTTACAGCACACATCGGGTTAATTAACCCGATGTGTGCTGCAGCTGCATGTGCACAGAGCAGGAGCCGGCACTGACATTGAGAGCGGCGGAGGCTGGTAACAAAGGTAAATATCGGGTAACCAAGGACAGGGCTTCTTGGTTACCCGATGTTTACATTGGTTACCAGCCTCCGCAGAAGCCGGCTCCTGCTGCCTGCACATTTAGTTGTTGCTGTCACACACAGCAATCTGTGCTTCACAGCGGGACAGCAACAACTAACAAATGGCCCAGGACATTCAGCAACAACCAACGACCTCACAGCAGGGGCCAGGTTGTTGCTGGATGTCACACACAGCAACATCGCTAGCAACGTCACAAAAGTTGTTCGTTAGCAGCGATGTTGCTAGCGATGTTGCTTAGTGTGACGGGGCCTTAAGTGTGGAAATAAGTGCATTAAGTTTACCTTTATTCAGTGAGTCCTTTTTGTCTATTAATGACTGTATTGGAATGGTTTTATATTGATCCAGGTGGCTCAGGTTTTTTTTTGAGTGATCTGTAGCTATTGGGGATTAGGTGAAGAATAGGAGTGGCTTTGCAGATCCTTGGTATCAGATTCATTTTTTTATTTGTTTTATGCCAAAGTTTAAGAGTTGTTATGGTATAAGGATTTGTGATACTTTTGTATTTGAATTTGTTAAAGGAAGTAGGCCACAAGTAATGTAGAAATCCTCTATGTAAATCGCTTAATTCAAGTATCGTCCAAAGTTTTGTTGATGTGTCCAAAGTTTTGTAGATGTGTTATCTTCAAACTTACAAACTATGCTTTTAAGAGTCTCTTTTAGAACTTTCAATTGTTAAAATAATAATAATAATAATAATATTTTTTATTTATGTAGTACTACTTTACAATTCAAAAGGGACATGTAGAGACAATAAGACATTACAGAGTAACAAAATTCAGATACCAAAAGGAGTGTAGGCCTAGGTCACAAGCTTACAATCCATGAGGAATATAGGAGGCACAAAAGGTAAATGATAAATAGTGCTTTTATTGTCTGGACCAGCCATCAATATAATAAAAAGGGTATTAAAATAGCACTCATGAAACAGTCCCCAGCCAGTATGCGTACAAGTACAGGTGCAGAGGGCTCTTAAGTGTATGGATGGTAAGCAAACAGATGATAAAAAGGCCAGATTTGGAATAAAATTTTGTAAGGAGAAAACGGGAATAGTTAGAGAAGTGAGGTGAGCTGACATGCTCGTAAATAAATGGATTTTTAGGGCACGCTTAGAATTATGGAAATTTGGAATACGACAAATTGTTCTTGCAAGCTATGCCAATTCTCTGGAATGCACTACCAAGAAGTCTTGTGGGAGTGGGAGGTTTGGATCAAAGAGGATACTAGTCTTATGTAGTTATAAGCGATGTTCGAGGTTTGAGGTTCGCCAATTTCATGTTCGAGTGATTTTGGGGGGTGTTTGAGTCGTTCGACGAACTCGAACGATTTGCTAAAGGTTTGGTAGTTCGAGTTACGTTCGAGAACGGTTCAATCAACAAAAAGCGTAGCTAGTTACTAGCTGGCTTTTCACTGTAATAGTGTGAGTCACTGTAAATTATGATATTATCACAATTCAGCGTATAGTGTGCGGGGGGAATGGGGTTTAGATCAGTGCTGCTGCTGAGTGCTGAAAGAATGCCGATCGCCTTTTTTTTTTTTTCCCTAACCGCGCATACAGTGGGGCAGGCCAGGCTGTCAGCAAATGACAGACACACACACAGCAAAGTAGATTTTTGCCAGACAAGCAGGGGCATGTGTCATAGGCTGTGAATGTCACATGTCTTTGCTCTATAAGATCCGGCCATTTTCCCCGTCGCCGCCATTATCTCTCTGTTGTGCGTGGGTGACACATGCTGTGTGGGCTATAGACATATAGAGCAATCTACACAGCGCTTTAGGAATAAGGGACTACTTGTGATTTCAGCCCTTTTCAGGGCTGCATTACAGCCGTTCATAGGCATTGTTGCTAGGCAGGTCCGTGCCAACTCTGTGCAGGGCTTTAAATAACAGCGTCTGGCTACATCAGCTCAGGCAATTCCTTGGTGCATTTTTTCATTGGCAGGGATAGAAACTGAGGCTTCCTTTGCTGTCCAGCTACCTACAGCACCTGTGCATTCTACACACCTGTCCATTTTTGCTACACTATTTTAATAGCAAACAGTGATGACACTTAGTGGCATACTAAAAGTGTCAGGGATACTAACTTAGTGTTCCTCTGGTGCCAAGCAAGGTACACCACCTCTGCATTCTACACACCTGCCCATTTTTGCAACGTAATTTTAATAGCAAACAGTGCAGACACTTAATGGCATACTAAAAATGTCTGGGATACTAAGTTAGCGTTCCTCTGGTGCCAAGCAAGGTACACCACCTATGCATTCTACACACCTGCCCATTTTTGCTACGCAATTTTAAATTGCAAAAAGTGCTGCCAGTTTTAGGGCCATAGTTGCATTGTCAGGGATAGTCAATGTTGGTTCTTCAGCTGTCAATAAAGCTAGATCACCTCTGCATTGTACACCACCTCTCCATTTTTGCTATGACATTTTAAGTGTCCAATCTGGTCACAAACAAAATGAGTGGCAAAAGGACATGCTGGTGGAAAGGGGAACAGGCGTGTTGGAAAGGGAAAAAAAGTTTGTGTCCGTGGGGGAGGTGGTAAAGCTACAGTAACATCTGCTGAAGAAAGGCCATCTTCCAGCAAAAGTAAGATGTCTACTACTTTCCGTGGACAATCCAATGTGCTCCCTATTTTACAGACCCGAACAACTGTAAGAAAGGTAGATGATGCACAAAAAAAAGAACATGCTTGAATGGATCTCAAGTGCTTCAACAAGTGCCCTCTCCTCCACCTCAACTTCAAAAAACAACAGTCCTCTGAGTTGTCACCCCAATCGCACTTGCTTTCTCCCAGCTCTCAAGTCTCCACCCGCCCTGCAGAGTATGTTGCAACAGAGATGGGTGAGTCTGCAGAGCTGTTCAGTCACACTATAGCCTGGGAATCAGAGGTCTGCTCCCAAGCTACAGTGAGTACAGACCAGGAAATGGTCTGCAGTGATGCCCAGAAGCTTTGTGAGTCTGATTCAGGCCCTGATGATCAAGTTTCTGAGCATAATGTAGACCCTCATTCACAAACTGTAACACCTCTTGGTGGAGACAATGAGGAACATACTGATGACGATGAGACTCAGATACCTGACTGGAATGACAACTTAACTATTCAGTCAGGGCAGGAAGAGGTTAGGTCTGAGGGCGAGGGGAGTGCAAACACAAGGGTTGATGATGAAGTTCTAGATCCCACTTACTGTCAACCCACAGTCAGGCACTCGAGGAGGTCAGCAGAGGCGGTGGAGGAGGATGAGACTGACGACAAGGTTAGCTTGCGCCTTCCTGGACAAAGACGGAGTACTGGAATCACGTCAACAACTGCATCCTCAGCAACAACTCTGCCTCTGAGCACAAGTCGGGGTGGCTCTGCAGGTCGCATGGGCTCTAATAGTTGCATAGCCTGGTCCTTTTTTGACATCGTAAAGGATCACCCACCTCATGTGATCTGTAGGCTTTGTCTTCAATCTGTAAGTAGAGGCCAAAAACTCACTAGTTTGACTACTTCGTCCATGAATCGTCACATGAATAACAAGCATAAGTCCCAGTGGGAAGCTCACTGAGCTACAATGTGGCATAGCGGAGCGGGCCAACCACCGACTGCCCCTTCAAGTGCATCCGCACGCTCTTCATCCTCTATGATTGTGGGGACAGCTGTCACACATGTGTTTCTACGCAGACCTTCCACCTCTTTAACCACAACAAGCAGTTTGCTTGGCAGGTCATCAATTGTTTTGGGAGGGGAAACAGGTGCTGTTGTAGAGCTCTCTCAGACATCGAGAGCACCAACTTTGGATGAAGGCAATATCATGTCTCAGCCTGTACTTTCCTCACAAAGCAGCAGTTTACCAGGGACACCCTACTCCACACTGTCTCCGCAAAGCAGCCAGATCTCAGTCCCTCAGATGTGGACAATTAAAAGTCCATTTACTCTGAGCCATGACAAAGCTAAGAGGTTGACTTTCACCCTCTGCAAGCTGTTGGCTGCCGAAATGCTGCCTTTCTGCCTGGTGGACACAGAGGATTGTCGAGACCTTATGTCCGTCGCAGTTTCCCAGTACCAGATGCCCAATCGCAACTACTTTTCCAAGAAAGGTGTGCCTGCACTACACCAGCATTTCGCACACAACATCACTGCTTCCTTGAGAAACTATGTGTGTGACCGGGTGCATTTCACCACCGATACTTGGACCAGTAAGCGTGGACAGGGGTGATACATGTTGCTGACTGGGCACTGGGTTATTATGGTGCGAGATGGAGAAGGGTCTGCTTTACAAGTCTTGCCATCTCCACGACTTGTGCAGCAATCCTCTGTATGTCGAAGTTCCTCCACTGCTTCTGCCTCCTCAACCTCATCTGGGTCTTCCACCTCCGCCCCAAGCCTGCCTGGTCAGGCCACCCACGTTGTAACTGTGCACAAGAAATCGCACGCACCTCCTTACTATGCTGGCAGCAGAGCTCAACGTCATCAGGCGGACTTTACGTTAAATGTATGGGAAAAAAGAGTCACACAGCTGACCAGTTGTGGTCAGCTCTGGAGACCGAGTTTAGTAAATGATTGTCTCCACTCAACCTGCAGCCAGGGAAGGCCGTGTGTGACAATGCTGCAAACCTGGGTGTTGCCCTTCGCCGGGGCAAGGTGACACACGTGCCTTGTATGGCTCACGTGTTGAACCTTGTTGTCCAGCAATTTTTAACCCACTATCCTGGCCTAGATGGGCTTCTGCACAGGGCACCATCACTCTCTGCTACCTTCCGCCGTTCAACCAGCGCAGCTGACTGACTTGCATCACTCCAGAAGTCTTTCAGCCTGCCGGTTCATCGCCTGAAATGAAGTGGTCTCAGATCAAGGACCTATGCACCCTTCTGCACAGTTTTGACATGGTGACGAATATGTTTAGCGCTGGCAATGCCATTATCAGCATGATATTTCCAGTCATTTACATGCTGGAGCACACTCTAAACACTATTCGGAGTCAGGAGGTGGGACAAGAGAAAGGGGAGGAAGTACAAGAGGATTCATATGCGGAAGGGCTACCAAGATCTGCAAGGTCCAGATGTTCAGCATCACCAAGGCGGCAGGCATGGGATGGTGAGGGAGAGGGATTAATAAGGGCGCATGATAGCAGCCAAACTGTTGAAGAAGGTGCAGGAGACCAGGAAGAAATGGAGGACGAACTGGTGATGGGCATGGAAGACTCAGCAGATGAGAAAGACCTTGGTCAAATTTCAGTTGTTCGAGGTTGAAGGGAGATGTCAGAGGAAGGAAGCACGGTTATCACCTCGCGGCAGGCATGGGACCATGGGGGACAGGGTTCAACAAGGGCGCATGGTAGCAGGCGAGATGTTGAGGAAGGTGCAGGAGAACATGAAGAAATGGAGGACGAACTGTCCATGGACATGGAAGACTCAGCGGATGAGGGAGACCTTGGTCAAATTTCAGTTGAAAGAGGTTGGGGGGAGATGTCAGAGGAAGAAAGAACGGTTAGCACCTCTATGCCACAAACACAGCAAGGACTTGGTCCGCAGGGATGCGCAAGACACATGAGCGCCTTTTTGCTGCACTACCTACAACTTGACCCTCGGATTGTCCGAATTAGAAGTAATGATGACTACTGAGTTGGCACATTCTTAGATCCCTGGTACAAGTCCAAATTTGGAGAAATAATTCCAGCCATAGAAAGGGATGCACGTATGCAGGAGTATCAGCAGAAGCTGTTACGCAATCTTAGCTTGGCTTTTCCACCAAGTACCAGTGGTGCACAGAGTGAATCTCGTAGTTGTAACTTGCCAAGCATGGGACTGTCTCATCATCATCAGTCAAACCGTACCAGCAACACCGTATCTGGTGGTAACAGCAATTTTATGGAATCGTTTCATTATTTTTTTAGACCATCTTTTACAAGGCCACAAGAGACAAGAAGTCTGACACATAGTCAATGGCTGGTGAGGATGATACAGGAGTATCTCCAAATGAACATCGATGCCATGACTGTAAAACTGGAGCTTTGCTCATTTTGGGCTTCCAATCTTGAAAAATGGCCAGAGCTCTCCACTTACGCCTTGGAGATCTTGTCGTGTCCCGCGGCCAGCGTTGTCTCTGAACGTGTCTTTAGTAGAGTTGAGCGCGGTTCGTGGTTCGCGGTTCTCCAGTTCGCTGTTTGAGTGATTTTGGGGGATGTTCTAGATCGAACTAGAACTCAAGCTTTTTGGTAAAAGTTCGGCAGTTCGAGTTACGTTCGAGAACGGTTCTATCAGCAAAAGCAGGGCTTTTTACAGCTACAGTGTGCAGGGAGCCATCGCTGTAAGCTGGTAACCAAGAAAAACATCGGGTATCCAAGCAAAGCACTTTGTTTAGCAACCCGATATTTATCCTAGTTATGTGTGCAGGGAGCTGACACTTCCCCGCTGGGCTCCGCCGCCTCCTGCACTCGGCATGTACACACACACACACACACTCACACTAACACTCACCTGTCCCCAGCCATGCAGTCCCCGGTACTGGCGTCCTCAGCGCACATGGCCCCGCAAGGCTCCACCCACTTTGCACTCCGCCGCCCGCACACATTACCCCGCTTGGCTCCACCCACTTGGGACTCTGAACACATTACTCCGCTTGGCTCCGCCCACCTGGCACTCCACACACACATGGCCCCGCTTGGCTCTACCCACCTGGGACTCTGCACACATTACCCCGCTTGGCTCCGCCCACCTGGCACTCTGCACACATTAAACCGCTTGGCTCCACCTACCTGGCACTCTGCACACATTACCCGGCTTGGCTCCACCCACCTGGGACTCTGCACACATTACCCCGCTTGGCTCCGCCCACCTGGAACTCTGCACACATGGCCCCGCTCGGCTTACTTGCGGTGATGAAGTCCCGCCCTCCCGACCTCAGCGCTGTCACTGTCCTCCATGGCCGCCGCTTGTCACATTTCCTCCTCTCGCTGCCGACCCGAGACTGTGACTAGCGGAGACGTCATGGACCGCTCGCGATACTTGGCTGTGAAGGTCATTGAAGTCAGTGACAGGTCTGCTATCAGCAGTGCAGGAGATCGTCACCGCAGGTAATGTACCTCGCTCCTGACAGCAGCACTTGTCATGCCCTGCAGTGACCTGGGCTGACCTATTGATGTTAGCTCAGGTCACTGCATTGCTCTCCCAGCCAATGGGGAACATCCTGCTCTTCATTGACTGGCACAGTGTGGATCGTCATGGGAACCCCTTGGATTACAGCAGATCTGGGGTTTTTTTTCTTTCTAATAAATTGGTGAAAGAGGGAATGTGTTGAGGAGAGTTTTTTCAAATAAAAATGTGTTTGTCGTCTATTTTTTTTTATTACTGACTGGGTTGGTGATGTCGGGTATCTGATAGACGCCTGACATGACTAACCCCAGGGCTTGATGCCAGGTGACATTACACATCTGGTATTAACCCCATATATTACCCCGTTTGCCACCGCACCAGGGCACGGGATGAGCTGGGGCGAAGCACCAGGATTGGCGCATCAAATGGATGCGCCACTTCTGGGGCGGCTGCGGCCTGCTATTTTTAGGCTGGGGAGAGTCCAATAACCATGGACCTCCCTAGTCTGAGAATATCAGAACCCAGCTGTCCACTTTACCTTGGCTGGTGATCCAATTTTGGGGGGACGCCCACGTGTTTTTTATTTATTTAATTTAAAATAACAGCATGGGGTGCCCTCAGTTTTGGATTACCAGCAAAGGTGAAGCTGCCAGCTGTGGTCTGCAGGCTGCAGCCGTCTGCATTACCCTAGCTGGCTACAAAAATAGGGGGAACCCCATGTCATTTTTTTTCATTTTTTTTGGCTAAATACAAGGCTAAGCACCCCTTAGTGCCACATGAAAGGCACCAAAGAGTGCAAAATTACAAAATGCAGGAGAGTAGGACATTATGTGTCTTTCTGCCATTATAATGACAGAAAAGACTGATATGAAGTCTACAAGCAAAAGAAAATCACCAGAGCGCTCTATGCTGGGAAAAGCAGTAGGAAATGGCACTGGTGTGAACATGTGACCGCCTCCTGTAGGTTGAAGCTATGGATCTGTACCGCCCTGGGGGCTCGGCTGCTCTCCGCCGAGCCGCTCGGATCCGGGCTCGGGTTGTCGGTGGCTCGAGCACCTCCGGACTGGGGGCCCCGTCGCTCTGGAAAGGAGGGTGGGTTTGGTTTGGGGTGGACCGGTTTCACGGCCGGAGCCACGGTGACCGGTAACAGTTCGTGAGGCCACCCACGGGTCGTGGTGATGTAATGAGCACCACCGCTGCGGTGAAGGTGCGGGGGCTCATCCGGGATCAGTAGTGGATCGCAGCTAGGTGTTGACCCCTCCGTGGTTAGGGGATTTGTTGGTTCCGGGGCCAGGTGGCAGGAGCAGGGGGTTGCAGGACCCAGGGGCTCGCTTGCGGCGCGGTTCCTGATAGCACTGGCGTACTCACGATTAAACCACACAATGGAGTCAATGGTAAACCAAGTTCGGTTTAGATCGGTGCCCGCAGCCGGCTGCGTGTCTCCCCAGTGAGGTTGGTGATGTCGCCTTTCTCCTGCACCTTTAAATTTGCTATAGTGACTCCTATGCTTCAGCAACGGTAGTCCGCTCCCCGGCTTTTGGGTACCGGAGGAGCCCTTTTGACCATAGGCGCTGGCCCTTTGGATCTCTGGCTCTTGGCGGTGGCTCTTATCTGGAATCGGTGGGCTGTTGCCGTCTATCGGGACTTTGGGTGGGAATGAACCCCTGAGGTCCAAACCGCAATCAGTAGATTTGTCTGAGCCCGGTTGCTTCTGGGATAGAACTGGGTCTGAGTACCCTGCCTGGTGCTCCGGTTGACATGTTAGCTCCCCGGTTCGGGTCCGAAGGGTCACCACCCTCTTCTCGGTCCCTACAGTTCCGCAGTTCAGTCCCTGACCGGACTCCTGCAGACAGCCACCACCGTCTGCCTGCCTGACCGTTCCAAGGGGTCCTAGGCACCGTCCTAGGCCCCTGACTCTCAGCTCGCCCCTTTTGCTCCTCTCACTACTCCTCTCCCCACTCGACTCACTTGTCCTTTCCCTGCCTCAGGCCAGCAGACTCCTCGGAGGGCGTGCCTCTCTGCCTAGCTCCGCCCACCTAGTGTGCCTGGCTAGACCTGAGGGAGGCGGTCAGGACTTGTTGGCTGCTGGTGCAAAAACGGATTGGTCGTGTGAATGAAGCGTTATTCTGGTCTGCCGTTTATAAACAGCAGGCAGAAATAAGTGAATAGCGCCCCCCAGCGTCAGAAAATCTCTGGGGTTTCAGGGGGTAGCTGAGACCTTGGAGATCATGATTTAGGCCGGTTTTTCCGGTCCCCGCTCACATGATCACCGGTATACACCGTATACCAATGATCACGTTACAGTAAATGACAATGTCGGTAAAAAATTATTTATCTCCCATCTGGCATGAACAAACATGATAAATCTCCTCCCCGGTCCCCTCCAGTCCCCCGGTGTCGCCAAAGTGCCCCCCCTGACCCTCTCCCGGAAATCCAAGATGGCCACGTACACAGCAGCGCGCCGGCCGCATTTACCCTACTCCTCTGATTTCTGTCGCATGTGCCATGACACATGCGACAGAAAACTCCTCCGCAAGCCCTGCCAGGTCACCCCCTATAACCCCACCGGTGTTCCCCGGTGTCCCACGGTACCTGTGCAGCATTGATCCCCCGTGGCCCCCTCCTTCACAATAGATGCTGCCGCATGCACAGAGCGGCTGTCAGCTCAGCTTCCTGTGTTCAGACACAGTGAGTGGTGGTTATGCATCTGTTAGCTAAATGGGCGGCATGGTAGCTCAGTGGTTAGCACCACAGTCTTGCAGCGCTGAGGTCCTGGGTTCAATTCCCACCAAGGACACCATCTGCAAGGAGTTTGTATGTTCTCCCTGTGTTTGCGTGGGTATCCACCGGGTACTCCGGTTTCTTCCAAAGACATACAGATAGGGAATTTAGATTGTGAGCCCCAATGGGGATAGTGTTCCCAATGTATGTAAAGCGCTATATAAATGAATAAATTATTATTATTACTGCAATGCCCTGCTCATGAGGTAAGGAACATAGTTGATCAGGAGAGCTATACTACATTTCCAAATGGAGATATTTGATTTTATAGTTGTCCTGCTGAACGACTACCAAACATGAGAGTCCGTTATACGCCACAAGAAAACATGTCTAAATAGCGAGCTCTGTTGTTTATTATTCATTCAGCAGGATAACTGGACTTAAAGGAGTATTTTATCTCAAAGATCCTATCCCCAATATATAGTAGGTGGAATAGCAGTAATATCAGCAAATACCAATATTTGGAAATGTAGAATAGTTCTCCTGATTAGGCATGCCCTTACCTCATGAGCAGGGCATTGCAGCTTTGGTAGCAACAGTTACGACATGGACTCTGCTGCTGTGGACTCGGGAAGAATGCGTGCAGATTCATTGCACCCACACTCCTCACATGGAGGGTCTGCACTCCTAGAAAATGGGGGATACGTTCCCTGAGCATGTCCCCCCATATTCTAGATGGTCCAGAGTCATCGTGGGACCCCCTTATTTTTTTTCTTACAATAAATTGGTGAAAGAGGGAATGTTTTGGGGAGTGTTTTTTTAAATAATTTTTTTTTGTCTATTTTTTTTATAGTACTGACAGCTTGTGATATCGGGTATCTGACAGATGCCATGACATCACAAACTGCTGGGCTTGATGTCAGGTGACCTTACAGCTAGTATCAACCCCATTTATTAACCCGTTTGCCACTGCACCAGGGCACGGGATGAGCTGGGGTGAAGCACCAGGATTGGCGCATCTAGTGGATGCGCCACGTCTGGGGTGCCTGCGGCCTGCTATTTTTAGGCTGTGAAGGCCCAATAACTATGGACCTTCCCACCCTGAGAATAACAGACCACAGCTGTCCGCTTTACCTTGGCTGGTGATCCAATTTGGGGGGGACCCTACTTTTTTTTTGTAATTATTATTATTTATAAAATAATTATAAAAAAAGAGCCTGGGGTGACCTCCACATTGGATCCCCAACCACGGTAAAGCTGCCAGCTGTGGTTTTCAGGCTACAGCTGTCTGCTTTACCCTAGCTGGCATTTAAAAATGGGGGGACCCCACGTCATTTTTTTAAACTATTTTTTTAAATAAAAAAAATTAATGGGCTTCCCTATATTTTGATTGCCAGCCAAGGTAACGCTAGGCAGATGGGGGTGGCATCCCATAGCTGTCTGCTTTATCTGTGCTGAGAATCAAAAATACCGCGGGGCGCTACGTCATTTTTTTTATGATTTATTTTTACAGTTCTGTCATGTCTAGAGTTGAGCGCGGTTCGCGGTTCGTGGTTCTCCAGTTCTAGGCTCGAGTGATTTTTGGGGTTGTTCGAGATCGAACTAGAACTCGAGCTTTTTGCAAAAGCTCGATAGTTCTAGATACGTTCGAGAACGGTTCTAGCAGCAAAAAGCAGGGCTTTTTACAGCTACAGTGTGCAGGAGCCATCGCTGGCAGCCTGCCAGAAGCTGGTAACCAAGATAAACATCGGGTATCCAAGCAAAGCGCTTTGGTTAGTAACCCGATGTTTATCCTAGTTACGTGCAGGAAGCCCACACTTCCCCGCTCAGCTCACTCCGCCCCCTCCTGCCCGCGGCATGTACACACGTACACACACACACACACACACACACACACACACACACACACACACATGGTCCCGCTCGGCTTACCTGCGGTGATGAAGTCCCGCCATCCCGACCTCAGCGCTGTCACTGTCCTCCATGGCCGCCGCTTGTCACATCACCTCTCGCTTCCGACCCGAGACTGACTAGCGGTGACATCACGGGCCTGTCGCGATACTTGGTGTGAAGACGCCGGTCATTGAACTCAGTGACAGGGGCTGTCAGTGTGCTGGAGATCAGCGCAGGTAATGTACCTCGCTGACAGCAGCACTTGTCATGCCCTGCAGTGACCTGGGCTGACCCATTGATGTTAGCTCAGGTCACTGCACTGCTCTCCCAGCCAATGGGGAACATCCTGCTCTTCATTGACTGGGACAGTGTGGATCGTCATGGCAACCCCTTGGATTACACCAGACCTGGATTTGTTTTTCATTCTAATAAATTGGTTAAAGAGGGAATGTTTTGGGGAGTGTTTTTTCAAATAAAAATGTGTTTGTCGTCTATTTTTTTTATTACTGACTGGGTTGGTAATGTCGGGTATCTGATAGACACCTGACCTCACCAACCCCAGGGCTTGATGCCAGGTGACATTACACATCTGGTATTAACCCCATATATTACCCCGTTTGCCACCGCACCAGGGCGCGGGATGAGCTGGGGCGAAGCACCAGGATTGGCGCATATAATGGATGCGCCACTTCTGGGGCGGCTGCGGCCTGCTATTTTTAGGCTGGGTAGAGTCCAATAACCATGGACCTCCCTAGTCTGAGAATATCAGGCCTGCTTTACCTTGGCTGGTGATCCAATTTTGGGGGACCCCTACGTGTTTTTTTTTTTTAATTATTTATTTAATTTAAAATAACTGCGTGGGGTGCCCTCAGTTTTGGATTACCAGCCAAGGTGAGGTTGCCAGCTGTGGTCTGCAGGCTGCAGCCGTCTGCTTTACCCTAGCTGGCTACAAAACTAGGGGGAACCCTACGTCATTTTTTTTTTTCATTTTTTTGGCTAAATACAAAGCTAAGCACCCCTTAGTGCCACATGAAAGGCATCAAAGGGTGCTCAACTTTTTCTCCACTTTTTCTCCACTTTTTCTCCACTTTTTCTACATTTTTTTCTCCATTTTTTCTACATTTTTTCTCCACTTTTTCTCCACTTTTTCTTCACTTTTTCTCTACTTTTTATCCATTTTTCTCCACTTTTTCTCCACTTTTTCTCCATTTTTTTCTCCACTTTTTCTCCACTTTTTCTCCATTTTTTTCTCCACTTTTTCTCCACTTTTTCTCCACTTTTTCTCCACTTTTTCTCCACTTTTTCTCCATTTTTACTCCACTTTTTCTCCACTTTTTCTCCACATTTCTCCACTTTTTCTCCATTTTTACTCCACTTTTTCTCCACTTTTTCTCCATTTTTTTCTCCACTTTTTCTCCACTTTTTCTCCATTTTTTTTCTCCACTTTTTCTCCATTTTTACTCCACTTTTTCTCCACTTTTTCTCCACTTTTTCTCCATTTTTACTCCACTTTTTCTCCACTTTTTCTCCATTTTTTTCTCCACTTTTTCTCCACTTTTTCTCCTCTTTTTTCTCCACTTTTTCTCCACTTTTTTCTCCACTTTTTCTCCACTTTTTCTCCATTTTTACTCCACTTTTTCTCCACTTTTTACTCCACTTTTTCTCCACTTTTTCTCCACTTTTTCTCCATTTTTTTCTCCACTTTTTCTCCACTTTTTCTCCATTTTTTTTCTCCACTTTTACTCCACTTTTTCTCCATTTTTACTCCACTTTTTCTCCACTTTTTCTCCATTTTTACTCCACTTTTTCTCCACTTTTTCTCCACTTTTTCTCCACTTTTTCTCCATTTTTACTCCACTTTTTCTCCACTTTTTCTCCATTCTTTTCTCCACTTTTTCTCCACTTTTTCTCCACTTTTTCTCCACTTTTTCTCCATTTTTACTCCACTTTTTCTCCACTTTTTACTCCACTTTTTCTCCACTTTTTCTCCACTTTTTCTCCATTTTTTTCTCCACTTTTTCTCCACTTTTACTCCACTTTTTCTCCACTTTTTCTCCATTTTTACTCCACTTTTTCTCCATTTTTTCTCCACTTTTTCTCCACTTTTTCTCCATTTTTACTCCACTTTTTCTCCACTTTTTCTCCATTTTTTTTCTCCACTTTTACTCCACTTTTTCTTCATTTTTACTCCACTTTTTCTCCACTTTTTCTCCATTTTTACTCCACTTTTTCTCCACTTTTTCTCCACTTTTTCTCCATTTTTTTCTCCACTTTTTCTCCACTTTTTCTCCACTTTTTTCTCCATTTTTTTCTCCACTTTTACTCCACTTTTACTCCACTTTTTCTCCACTTTGTCTCCACTTTGTCTCCGCTTTTTCTCCACTTTTTCTCCACTTTTTCTCCACTTTTTCTCCACTTTTTTCTCCACTTTTTTCTCCACTTTTTTCTCCACTTTTTCTCCACTTTTTTCTCCACTTTTTTCTCCACTTTTTCTCCACTTTTTCTCCACTTTTTCTCCATTTTTACTCCACTTTTTCTCCACTTTTTCTCCACTTTTTTCTCCACTTTTTCTCCACTTTTTCTCCATTTTTACTCCACTTTTTCTCCATTTTTTCTCCACTTTTTCTCCACTTTTTCTCCACTTTTTCTCCACTTTTTTCTCCACTTTTTTCTCCACTTTTTCTCCACTTTTTCTCCACTTTTTCTCCATTTTTACTCCACTTTTTCTCCACTTTTTCTCCACTTTTTTCTCCACTTTTTCTCCACTTTTTCTCCATTTTTACTCCACTTTTTCTCCATTTTTTCTCCACTTTTTCTCCACTTTTTCTCCACTTTTTCTCCACTTTTTTCTCCACTTTTTCTCCACTTTTTCTCCATTTTTACTCCACTTTTTCTCCACTTTTTTCTCCACTTTTTCTCCACTTTTTCTCCACTTTTACTCCACTTTTTCTCCACTTTTTCTCCACTTTTTCTCCATTTTTTCTCCACTTTTTCTCCACTTTTTCTCCACTTTTTTCTCCACTTTTTCTCCACTTTTTCTCCACTTTTTCTCCATTTTTACTCCACTTTTCTCCACTTTTTTCTCCACTTTTTCTCCACTTTTTCTCCATTTTTACTCCACTTTTTCTCCACTTTTTCTCCACTTTTTCTCCACTTTTTCTCCACTTTTTCTCCACTTTTTCTCAACTTTTTCTCCATCTTTTCTCCACTTTTTCTCCACTTTTTCTCCACTTTTTCTCCATTTTTACTCCACTTTTTACTCCACTTTTTCTCCATTTTTTTTCTCCACTTTTTCTCCACTTTTTCTCCACTTTTTCTCCACTTTTTCTCCACTTTTTCTCCACTTTTTCTCCACTTTTTTCTCCACTTTTTTCTCCACTTTTTCTCCACTTTTTCTCCACTTTTTTCTCCACTTTTTTCTCCACTTTTTCGCCACTTTTTCTCCACTTTTTTCTCCACTTTTTCTCCACTTTTTCTCCACTTTTTTCATGATTACAAGCAGATAAGTCCAATCTGACGAAGGCTCAGGCCGAAACGTCATTTGTAACTTGTTTTGGACAAAAACATATATGCTTATGAAAAAAAAAAATTCTTAATACGGACCAATAAAGAGTGATTTTGCATTACTATCCGTTGTGACTTACTGACTTAGTCTGGAAGATTTAGAGTGCCGAGGTTACTCACTAATTTTATCTATTATTACCTCTGAGCACCTATATACCAGTGAGCAGAGCTTCCTCTACAGTAGTTCTCCTGATTAGGCATGCCCTTACCTCATGAGCAGGGCATTGCAGCTTTGGTAGCAACCATTACGACATGGACATTGCTGCTGTGGACCCGGGGAGAGTGAGTGCAGATTCATTGCACCCAAACTCCTCACATGAAGGGTCCGCACTCCTAGAAAATGGGGGATACGTTCCCTGAGTGTCTCCCCCCCGATATTCTAGACGGTCCAGAGTCATCGTGGGACCCCTTTATTTTTTTTCTTACAATAAATTGGTGAAAGAGGAAATGTTTTGGGGACTGTTTTTTCAAATAAATTTCTTTTGTCGATTTTTTTTTTTTTTTGTTAGTACTGACAGTTTATGATGTTGGGTATCTAATAGACGCCATGACATCACAAACTGCTGGGCTTAATCTCAGGTGACTTTTCAGCTAGTATCAACCCGATTTATTACCCCGTTTGCCACTGCACCAGGGCACGGGATGAGCTGGGGTGAAGCGCCAGGATTGGCGCATCTAGTGGATGCGCCACGTCTGGGGTGCCTGCGGCCTGCTATTTTTAGGCTGTGAAGGCCCAATAACTATGGACCTTCCCACCCTGAGAATAGAATACCAGACCACAGCTGTCCGCTTTACCTTGGCTGGTGATCCAATTTGGGGGGGACCCTACTTTTATTGTGTAATTATTAATATTTATAAAATAATTATAAAAAAGAGCCTGAGGGGACCTCCACATTGGATCCCCAACCACGGTAAAGCTGCCAGCTGTGGTTTTCAGGCTACAGCCGTCTGCTTTACCCTAGCTGGCTATCAAAAATGGGGGGACCCAACGTCATTTTTTTTTTTAACTGCTTTTTAAGTAGAAAAAATTAATGGGCTTCCCTGTATTTTGATTGCCAACCAAGGTAACGGCAGGCAGATGGGGGTGGCAACCCATAGCTGTCTGCTTTATCTGCTGAGAATCAAAAATACCGCGGAGCGCTACGTCATTTTTTTAAAGATTTATTTTTACAGCACTGTGATGTCCAGCAATCAAAATACAGGGAAGCCCATTTTATTTTTAGTTATTTAAATAAATAATTAAAAAAATATATATGGGCTCCCGCTGCATTTTTTGTATTGCTAGCTAAGGGTAATCCAAGCAGCTACTGGCTGCTAACCCCCACTGCTTGGTGTTACCTTCACTGGCAATGGAAAATCCAGGGAAGCATTTTTATTTTTTTTGCCAAAAAACTACAAAAAAAGGACGTGAGCTTCGCCATATTTTTGTATGCTAGCCAGGTACAGCAGGCAGGTGCTGGAAGAGTTGGATACAGCGCCAGAAGATGGCGCTTCTATGAAAGTGCCATTTTCTGAGGCGGCTGCAGACTGCAATTCGCAGCAGTGGGGCCCAGAAAGCTCAGGCCAACCTGTGCTGCGGATTCCAATCCCCAGCTGCCTAGTTGTACCTGGCTGGACACAAAAATGGGGCGAAGCCTACGTCATTTGTTTTCTAATTATTTCATCAAATTCATGAAATAATAAACAAAAGGGCTTCCCTTTATTTTTGGTTCCCAGCCGGGTACAAATAGGCAACTGGGGGTTGGGGGCAGCCGTACCTGCCTGCTGTACCTGGCTAGCATACAAAAAAATGGCGAAGCCCACATAATTTTTTCAGGGGGCAAAAAACTTCTGCATACAGTCCTGGATGGAGTATGCTGAGCCTTGTAGTTCTGCAGCTGCTGTCTGTCTGTATGGAGAAGAGCAGACAGCAGCTGCAGAACTACAAGGCTCAGCATACTCCATCCAGGACTGTATGCAGAAGTTTTTTGCCCACCAAAAAAATGACGTGGGCTTCGCCATATTTTTGTATTCTAGCCAGGTACAGCAGGCAGCCACGGGCTGCCTCCAAACCCAAGTTGCTTATTTGTACCCGGCTGGGAACCAAAAATATAGGGAAGCCCATTTTTTTTAATTATTTCACTTATTTCATGAAATAATTAAAAAACAAATGACGTGGGCTTCGCCCCATTTTTGTGTCCAGCCGGGTACAACTAGGCAGCTGGGGATTGGAATCCGCAGCACAGGTTAGCCCGAGGTTTCTGGGCGCCTCTGCTGCGGATTTCAGTCCGCAGCCGTCCCAGAAAATGGCGCTCTCATAGAAGCGCCATCATCTGGCGCTGTATCCAACTCTTCCAACAGCCCTGGAGCCGGGTGGCTTGTTGGGTAATCATGAGTTAATACTGGCTTTGTTTTACTAGCCAGTATTAAGCCAGAGATTCTTAATGTCAGGCACGTTTGACCCGGCCATTAAGAATCTCCAATAAAGGGTTAAAAAAAAGACACCACACAGAGAAAAAATACTTTAATAGAAATAAATACACAGACACATTAGAGACTCCATCTTTATTACCCCCTGTCAGCCCTCCACGATCCTGCTCTTCTGTCTTCTTTCTTTCTAGTGTAGTAGTAGTGACGATTGCAGTGAGGATGAGGTTCACCAGCCCATCACTTGGGGCTGGGGAACCTCATCCTCAGTACAATCCTCACTACAATCGGGAAGCAGCGTGCAGCAGTGCTGGCTGTCAGCGGTAACAGCGGTAACGCTGACAGACGCGTTACCATAGCAACGGTGCTCTCGGAGCAACGGTGATCTCCGTTAATGACCGGCTGTGTCAGCCGGTCCCTAACGGAACGGGGAGTCGACCGTGTGCTTGAGCATGTCGCCGGTACACGGCGATACACATATGTGCACCGTGTACCGGAGAGATGCACTCGCAGGTCCTACATGACGCGTCATAGTCATGTGACCAGTCTGTAGCCAATGAGATAATAGCCACGTGACTGGTCACATGGCTATTCTGACGTCACGACAGGTCCTGCATCTCTGCTGGCAGTGCAGGTCACGGGAGGATTCAGCGATCATCGGATGGAATAGCGGCAGGAGACAGAGTGCAGAAGGGATCGCGAGGACCGGTAAGTGTTATGGCAATGTTTATTAACTGTTTGTGTACATTTATCATGCATTTTTCTGTGTTTTTGATTGCCTCCCATTATAGCCTATTGGCTCGAGTTCGGTTCGTCGAACGTTCGACGAACCGAACTCGAACGGGACCCCCGTTCGGCGAGCCAACCTCGAGCCGAACCGCGACCGGTTTGCTCATCTCTAGTCATGTCAGGCAATCAAAATACAGGGAAGCCGTTTTTTTTTTTAGTTATTTAAATAAATAATTAAAAATATATATATATGGGCTCCCGCTGCATTTTTTTTATTGATAGCTATGGGTAATCCAAGCAGCTACTGGCTGCTAACCCCCACTGCTTGGTGTTACCTTCACTGGCAATGGAAAATCCAGGGAAGCATTTTTTACTTTTTTTAGCCAAAAAACTAAAAAAAAAAAATGACGTGAGCTTCGCCATATTTTTCTATGCTAGCCAAGTACAGCAGGCAGCTACGGGCTGCCCCCAACCCCCGGCTGCCTATTTGTACCCGGCTGGGAACTTAAAATATAGGGAAGCCCTTTTTTTTAATTATTTCATGAATTTCATGAAATAATTAAAAAAGAAATGACGTGGGCTTCGCCCCATTTTTGTGTCCAGCCTGGTACAACTAGGCAGCTGAGGATTGGAATCCGCAGCACAAGTTAGCCCGAGCTTTCTGGGCGCCTCTGCTGCAAATTGCAATCCGCAGCCGCCCCAGAAAATGGCGCTTTCATAGAAGCGCCATCATCTGGCGCTGTATCCAACTTTTCCAACAGCCCTGGTGACAGTGGCTTGCTGGGTAATAAGGAGAAGTTGTAGAACTTCTTGTAGAAGTTGACACTGGCGTTTTGCGGGTACTATTTAATGAAGCTACAAGTTGAGGACCTGTGAGGCATCGATTTCTCAAACTACAGACTCTAATCTACTTCTCTTGTTGCTCAGTTGTGCAGCGGGGTCTCCCACTTCTTTTTCTACTTTGGTTAGAGCCTGTTTGTGCTCTCCTCTGAAGGGAGTAGTACACACCGTTTTAGGAAATCTTCAATTTCTTGGCAACTTCTCGCATGGAATATCCTTCATTTCCATGAACAAGAATAGACTGTCGAGATTCACATGAAAGTTTTCTTTTTCTGGCCATTTTGTGAGTTTAATGGAACCAACAAAAGTAATGCTTCAGATTCTCAACTAGCTCAAAGGAAGGTCAGTTTTATAACTTATCTAATCGGCAAAACTGTTTTCAGCTGTGCTAACATACTTTCACAAGGGTTGTCAAGGGATTTTTAAACATCCATTAGCCTCCTAACACAGTTAGCAAACACACTGGAGTGGAGGTTGTTGGAAATGGGCCTTTAGACACCTATGAAGATATTTCATTCAAAACCAGATGTTTGCAGCTAGAATAGTCATTTACTACATTAATAATGTATAGAATGTATTCCTGTTTAATTTAATGTTAGCTTTAGTGGAAAAAAATGTGTTTTTCTTTCAAAAATAAGGAAATATCTAAGTGACCTTAAACTTTTGAACTGTAGTGTATACTGTGGTATGATAAAGAAAATAATAGATTCAAACATTATAGTCCATATTTTGCCTATGTGTTGTATTACTTGTTATTTATTAGCTTTATAAAATCCAGATTTAATTTAGCTAAAATAAAAAACAAGGCTAAGCCTACAGATATTGATAGAATGTCCAGTAAGACATTGTTCTATAAATTAGATATTCTCTCTGAAATCAGAGACAATGATCCTTGAAAATGTATAATTGTTTGCTTGCATAAAATTTCCAAATCAGTAAAAATCACAATCTCCTATAAATTACAAACATGACCCTCGGCCGCCATTGCAACCCAACTGTACCTCACATCCAAGTTGCCAATGTACACCACAATGAACGCCATCCAGTGCTATGCCAATGAAATGCATTTGTCAAAGACTGATGAATCAGAGCGGAATGAGGGAATTGTGTATAATATTTGGCAGATAAATTTAAAGTTATGGCTGATTGTGTGTATATATTTTTATATTAAAGCTTGATTTCATTATAATCCATAGTTAACACAACACATTCTTCTTTGTTTCCTTTTTCTGTATCCAAAAATTACAGAAATTCCTTAAGAGAAGATTTTACTCAAGTTTATTCTTTAGATGTAAACTTTTATGTCAGAAATTGTAATCTATTTCCACATCCTTCATAACCACCTGCAGTAGACACACTTTTCATTCTACAGGGAGACAATGAAACAAGTGAACTAATTAAGCAGAGCAGATGATAAATTGTATTCTAGAGAGATCTGCCAACTATTCCTACTAAGTCTTTTTTATTATGGCAAGGAGAAAAAGTGTCAAGAGGATGTAATCTGAGGTTAGAAAAAAAAAAAACACTATCACATGGACATAACAGGAAAAACTGAAGGAAATAATCGGAGAATGAAATCGGTAAAATACCCCAAAGATTTAATGTATTAATACAACCTCAATGTGACCTTATTTTCAAGCTACAGAGAAATTAAAGATAATTTACACCAAAAGCAGAACAGAGTTATATCCAGTGGTACATATCAAACAATAATGACTGATATTGACATATATAGATGGGCTTTAAGTAGAGATGAGCGAGTTCGGAGTTCGGGTTGTTTGTGTATGGAAACCACTGGCGCGAGCATCACAGTGCTTGGGTACACTCAGTCCTCAGCCCAGTGCAAGTCGCTTGCAGTGTGGATAAAAAAAGCATGATAGGATGTAGTGTGCAACAAATAAACAATATGTAAAAACTTTGCCCAATCTCCCCCAAAGGTGTTCGTAATGGCCACCTGCATGTGGGCGGAGACCCAAACTCTCCAATTAGTGACTCACATTGAGGGTCAGGTCAAGTCCAGGTCCCAAACTGAACTTTATCTAAAGTCCAGTTGCACCCGCTGAACTGAACTTCCACGAGTCTCTAGCTTTAAGACTTTTTCTTGAGTCTTGTCTGCAGCTATGACTCAGGAGCTGCACATTTTTTTTTGCGCCAAGTTCTGCAGTCTTTTTTGTTTTCTCCAGACCACCCATTTTGTCTAACATCTGTTAACAGTTCACCTGTTCAAGTAGGCCTTGTAGAGTACCACATATCAACTGTTCATTTGCACTCGACAACTGTTCATTTGCATTTGACAATGAGACCATTTCCTTTTTGGTTTTACCTTTTTCCATGCATCCAGGTCTTTTGGGCTGGATTGGTGGCAGATAGTAAAACTATGCGTACACTATAGAGGACTAAGCAACCTTAAAGGGAACCTATCACCAGAATTTTCGCTACTAAACTAAAAGAATCCCCTTCTGCAGCTCATGGGCTGCATTCTATAAAGGTTCATCTTTATAAAATATTACCTTTTGCTATAGTAATGAGGTTTGCTGGCCCCATGGGCGGGCTGTATTTCATCTGTTATCCCCCCTCCTGCCGCTGTTCACCATCCCCCAGTGTTCATTTACATAGATGAGTCCGCCGCCCTCATGTTCTGCAGTGCTCCTGAAGTCTCGCACATGCACAGTGGCAATATCGCGGGACTGAGCACTGTTTTCAAATCGCGAGTGCCGGTGTTGTTATTGCACAGGCACGAGATTATGGGCGACGTTGTGAATGTCATCACCAGCGTCATCCAAGTACCCGCCAATAATCTCGCGCCTGCGCAAAAACATCAACCGGTGCTCGCAATTTGAAAACTGCTCAATCTCACGATAGTGCCACTGCACATGCGCGAGACTTCAGGAGCACCTAGGAACATGAGGACGTCTATGTAAATGAACACTGGGGGACGGCGAACAGCGGCAGGAGGGTGGATAACAGATGAAATACAGCCTGCCCACGGGGCCAGCAAACCTCATTGCCATAGCAAAAGGTAATATTTTATAAAGTTGTTATTTAGGTCTGAAAGGGAGGCCAGTAGCAAGATGAACCTTTATAGAATGCAGCCCAGGAGCTGCAGAAGGGGATTCTTTTAGTTTAATAGCGAAAATTCTGGTGACAGGTTCCCTTTAATGTGAAGGATTACTGTTGCCTCCGAAGCAATTTTTTGTGGGCCACAGCCAGGAATGAACTGCTTCAAGTGGAAGAGGAGCAGTTTTCAACTGATTTAGTACTATCTTAAACTGTGCCAGAGACATTAAAAAAATAGTAGACACAGCCGTCTTTACATTTAACATACCGTATTTTTCGGACCATAAGACGCACTTTTTTTCCCCCAAATGTTGGGGGAAAGTTGGGGGTGCGTCTTATGGTCTGACTATAGGGCTGCGGCTGGGAATGAGGGTGCTGCGGGTCATCGGGGGCACGAGCAGGCAGCCGCAGCGCCTGCCGTGACCACGTGGGCCCGCTCATTATATATGCACGCCCATCCTCCCGCCCATCTCTCAGCGCTGAAGCCGGCACTGACAGGTGGGCGGGAGGACGAGCGGGGACGCGCGCATAGCAAAGAGCCGGCCGCATGATCACCCCTGGCAATTACAGCCTGGAGTGATCATGTGCGGCTGTATTCACTGCCCCCCGCGCGTCATTACCAGTGCGGGGTGCAGTGAATCAGTACACTCACCCGTCCCCGTGTGTGGAGCCGCCCCCCTGCTGCACGCGATGTCTTTCTGTCTGTGCCGGTCAGCTGATCTGTGCTGAGCTGGTCAGCTGATCGGCACAGACAGGAAGACATCGTGATGCAGCAGGGGAACGGCTCCAAACACACAGGTCAGTGGCGCAGAGAGGAAGATGATCGGTGCTGGAGGGAGTGAGGAAAAGGTGAGTATAAACGTTTATTTTTTTCTCTGTGCTATAGGATACAGGCCATATACCAGGATGGTATATGAGCACGATGGGGCCATATAGCAGGATGGGAGTATATGAGCAGGCAGGATGGGGTATATGAACAGGATGGGAGTATATGAGCAGGCAGGATAGGGGTATATGAACAGGATGGGGGTATATGAACAGGATGGGAGTATATGAGCAGGCAGGATGGGGGTATATGAACAGGATGGGGGTATATGGACAGGATGGGAGTATATGAACAGGATGGATGGGGGAATATGAGCAGGATGGATGGGGGTATACCAATAGGATGGGGGTATATCAATAGGATCGGGGTATATGAACAGGATGGGGTATATGAACAGGATGGGAGTATATGAGCAGGATGGGGGAATATGAGCAGGATGCTGGTATAGGAGCAGGATGGGGGTTTATAGCAGGATCATATACAAGGCAGGAGGATCATTACCAGGATGGGGTACCTTAGTAGAGAATTTGGGGACATTACCCCCATAACAGTGTCAGCAGCAGATCTCGCCCCATAACAGTGTGTCATGACCACATTTTTTGCTTAAAGTTTTATTTTCCCATTTTCCTCCTCTAAAACCAGGGTGCGTCTTATAGTCTGGTGCGTCTTATAGTCCGAAAAATACGGTATACAGAATCATACAATGATGTCACACAGTGTGCCTGATGCTGCCTGTACTCACCAAAGATAATCTCCAAGCAACTTAACCAGATGGAAGCCTGTAAGGCCCATGGTGGTTTATGGTGCCATCTAACAGTATGAAGAAAGTCTGTGGGTACATCATTCAATATTTAGGGGCACTCTGGAGTCATCATGCAGTATGTAAGGTAGATACAATATTTTGATTGTGTCATTGTATTTTATTGCAATGCGGTGGTAGCAAAAAAAAAAATAGTGTTTTGAATTTTTTTCCATTACACTGTTTACCTATTTGAGTAATTTATTTTATATCTTGATAAATCAGACAGTTCTGAACGCAGTGATTCCAGATATTTGAATTTTGTTTTTTTATTATTAATATTATTATTTCAATGGGGCAAAAGGGGCGGGATTTGAATGTGTTTTTTAAGATTTATTAAAACATTTTACTGTATTTACTAGTTCCCTTATGGGACTTCAAGATGCGATCATGCGATCGCTTGTGTTATACAGAGCAGCGCATCAGAACTGTACAGCAGAAATTACGATCTCCTATGAGGATGGGGAATGACAGACACAGGGGTCATCAGCTGACCCCCGGTTGTCATGACAATTAGTGATGAGCGAGTACTAAAAAGCTTGGGTGCTCAAGGCTCGGGCCGAGCATCCCAAGATACTCGTGTACTCGGCCCGAGCACCGAGCCCAATGTTATCTTATGGGAGACCCGAGTATTTTTATGAAATGACCCCCGGCAGCATGTAGAAACCCTAAAAATGTCACAATAGTCTCAGAAGAGTGCTCAAATGACATGGCAACAGCATGGGGAAGACCCCTTGAAGCATTTATCACTCAAAAGTCACAGCTGTGAACAATTTTGTCCGCGTTTTACGCCATTTTTACGGACTCACCAGAAAACCTTCAAAAATGACACCAAAATGAATTTTCATGGCGGAAATGTTAAGGGCACATACCCAATAGTGAGATAGAGCTGGAGTATGTTACTTTTGGAGATTACATGAAAGATTTTACGTGAAACATTGTGTGGCACTCCGATGTCCCTGAGAAGAGACGTACATGAAGGACTCTTGAGTCTAATGTGCCCATTTTGAGGAAGTGAGTCTTTGTAGTATTTTCCTTTGCCAGGGAAGTCCAAAATTGTGAGGTTCACCAATGCCCCTGCATACAGACGTGCATGATGGCCTGTAAACCTGAAGTGCGCATTATAAGGAAGTGGGTCTATTGTAGTATAGCCCTTTGGCAGGGCAGCCAAAAATTGGGAGGCTCCACGTTGTCCCTGGATAGAGACGTGCATGAGGGCCTGTAAACCTGAAGTGCCCATTGTAAGGAAGTGGGTCTATTGTAGTATAGCCCTTTGGCAGGGCAGCCAAAAATTGGGAGGCTCCACATTGTCCCTGGATAGAGACGTGCATGAGGGCCTGTAAACCTGAAGTGCCCATTGTAAGGAAGTGGGTCTATTGTAGTATAGCCCTTTGGCAGGGCAGCCAAAAATTGGGAGGCTCCACATTGTCCCTGGATAGAGACGTGCATGATGGCCTGTAAACCTGAAGTGCCCATTGTAAGGAAGTGGGTCTATTGTAGTATAGCCCTTTGGCAGGGCAGCCAAAAATTGGGAGGCTCCACATTGTCCCTGGATAGAGACATGCATGAGGGCCTGTAAACCTGAAGTGCCCATTGTAAGGAAGTGGGTCTATTGTAGTATAGCCCCTTGGCAGGGCAGCCAAAAATTGGGAGGCTCCACATTGTCCCTGGATAGAGACGTGCATGATGGCCTGTAAACCTAAAGTGCCCATTGTAAGGAGGTGGGTCTATTGTAGTATAGCCCTTTGGCAGGGCAGCCAAAAATTGGGAGGCTCCACGTTGTCCCTGGATAGAGACGTGCATGATGGCCTGTAAACCTGAAGTGCCCATTGTAAGGAAGTGGGTCTATTGTAGTATAGCCCTTTGGCAGGGCAGCCAGAAATTGGGAGGCTCCACGATGTCCCTGGATAGAGACGTGCATGAGGGCCTGTAAACCTGAAGTGCCCATTGTAAGGAAGTGGGTCTATTGTAGTATAGCCCTTTGGCAGGGCAGCCAAAAATTGGGAGGCTCCACGTTGTCCCTGGATAGAGACGTGCATGATGGCCTGTAAACCTGAAGTGCCCATTGTAAGGAAGTGGGTCTATTGTAGTATAGCCCTTTGGCAGGGCAGCCAGAAATTGGGAGGCTCCACGATGTCCCTGGATAGAGACGTGCATGAGGGCCTGTACACCTGAAGTGCCCATTGTAAGGAAGTGGGTCTATTTTAGTATAGCCCTTTGGCAGGGCAGCCAAAAATTGGGAGGCTCCACGTTGTCCCTGGATAGAGACGTGCATGATGGCCTGTAAACCTAAAGTTCCCATTGTAAGGAGGTGGGTCTATTGTAGTATAGCCCTTTGGCAGGGCAGCCAAAAATTGGGAGGCTCCACGTTGTCTCTGGATAGAGACGTGCATGATGGCCTGTAAACCTGAAGTGCCCATTGTAAGGAAGTGGGTCTATTGTAGTATAGCCCTTTGGCAGGGCAGCCAGAAATTGGGAGGCTCCACGTTGTCCCTGGATAGAGACGTGCATGATGGCCTGTAAACCTGAAGTGCCCATTGTAAGGAAGTGGGTCTATTGTAGTATAGCCCTTTGGCAGGGCAGCCAAAAATTGGGAGGCTCCACGTTGTCCCTGGATAGAGACGTGCATGAGGGCCTGTAAACCTGAAGTGCCCATTGTAAGGAAGTGGGTCTATTGTAGTATAGCCCTTTGGCAGGGCAGCCAAAAATTGGGAGGCTCCACGTTGTCCCTGGATAGAGACGTGCATGATGGCCTGTAAACCTAAAGTGCCCATTGTAAGGAGGTGGGTCTATTGTAGTATAGCCCTTTGGCAGGGCAGCCAAAAATTGGGAGGCTCCACGTTGTCCCTGGATAGAGACGTGCATGATGGCCTGTAAACCTGAAGTGCCCATTGTAAGGAAGTGGGTCTATTGTAGTATAGCCCTTTGGCAGGGCAGCCAGAAATTGGGAGGCTCCACGTTGTCCCTGGATAGAGACGTGCATGATGGCCTGTAAACCTGAAGTGCCCATTGTAAGGAAGTGGGTCTATTGTAGTATAGCCCTTTGGCAGGGCAGCCAAAAATTGGGAGGCTCCACGTTGTCCCTGGATAGAGACGTGCATGAGGGCCTGTAAACCTGAAGTGCCCATTGTAAGGAAGTGGGTCTATTGTAGTATAGCCCTTTGGCAGGGCAGCCAAAAATTGGGAGGCTCCACGTTGTCCCTGGATAGAGACGTGCATGAGGGCCTGTAAACCTGAAGTGCCCATTGTAAAGAAGTGGGTCTATTGTAGTATAGCCCTTTGGCAGGGCAGCCAAAAATTGGGAGGCTCCACATTGTCCCTGGATAGAGATGTGCATGAGGGCCTCAAAACATTGTTCCCATTGCAAAGGAGCGGGTCTCCTGTCGTTGTAATGTCCATTCTGAAAGAATGGGCGAAAAAATTTACCACTGGGGGTATACCTGAAACAACGGCCTAACTATTGTAACGGTCATCATGGTGGAGCATGAGGAGAAGGAGGAGCAGTCCAGCGATTATCCAAAGTCCAGAAGTGTGTACCCATGGGTGAGTGGAGGTACATGGCAAATTCCCTTTACAAACTTTAAATTCCGCTCTCATTTGCTGGTGGTGTGGTGAAGTCTGGCCCAATCCAACCCTTGTTCATCTTGATCAGAGTCAGCCTGTCAGCATTTTCAGTTGACAGGCGGGTGCGTTTATCTGTAATGATTCCACCTGCGGCACTAAAAACACGCTCTGACAAAACGCTAGCGGCAGGGCAGGCCAGGACTTCCAAGGCGTAGAGAGCCAATTCATGCCACGTGTCCAGCTTGGATACCCAATAATTGTAAGGCACAGAGGAATGTCGGAGTACAGTTGTTTGATCTGCAAGGTACTCCTTGAGCATCTGGGCAAACTTAGGATTTCTTGTGGCACTACCCCGCACCTCAGGGGCTGTGGTATGTGAGGGGCTGAGAAAACTGTCCCACATCTTAAAGACTGTTCCCCTACCTCTGGTGGATTGGACTTGTGCCCCTCTCGGCTGTATGCCTTGGTTGTCCACTGATTCCTGACCTATGCCGCTAGCGTTTTGTGATGGGAATGCTTTGCCTACTTCCGTGACTATGGCCTTCCGGAACTGCTGCATTTTGGCTGACCTCTCCGCCTCGGGAATAAGAGACATAAAGTTCTCCTTGTAGCGTGGGTCTAACAGTGTTACCAACCAGTAATGATTGTCGGCCAAGATGTTCTTAACGCGAGGGTCACGAGACAGGCAGCTTACCATAAAGTCAGCCATGTGCGCCAGACTCTTAACAGCCAGTACTTCAGTATCCTGACCAACACGATGACTGAACATGCTGTCCTCCTCCTCCTCCTCCTCCTCCTCATCTACCCTGTCCTCTGGCCAGCCACGCTGAACCGAGGATATGACTGGTGTGCATGTCATATCCTCAATTTGTCCGGAGAGTTGCTCCATGTCTTCATCCTCCTCCTCGTCATAGTCCTCCACTGCACTTTGTGATGAGACGAGGCTGGGCTGTGTTATCACCCACACCCACTACTGTTTCTTGCTCCAACTCATCGCGCTCCGCCTGCAATGCATCATGTTTGTTTTTGAGCAGAGACCGTTTTAGAAGGCAGAGAAGCAGTATGGTGACGCTAATAATGGCGTCATCACCACTCACCATCTTAGTGGAGTCCTCAAAGTTTTGGAGGATGGTACATAGGTCGGACATCCATCTCCACTCCTCAGGTGTTATGTGTGGAGTTTGACCCATTTCCCTACGGCTTAGGTGATGCAGGTACTCAACAACTGCCCTCTTCTGCTCACATATCCTGACCAACATGTGAAGAGTTGAATTCCAACGCGTGGGGACATCACACACCAGTCTGTGAGCTGGAAGATGCAAACGGCGCTGAAAGCCGGCAAGGCCGGCTGAAGCAGTAGGTGACTTTCGAAAATGTGCAGACAGGCGGCGAACTTTTACCAGCAGATCAGACAGCTCTGGGTATGACTTTAGAAACAGCTGAACCACGAGGTTGAGCACATGGGCCATGCATGGAACATGTGTCAGCTGGCCTCGCCTCAAAGCCGCCACCAGGTTCCGGCCATTGTCACACACGACCTTTCCTGGCTTTAGGTTCAGAGGTGTGAGCCAGTGATCTGCCTGCTGTTTCAGAGCTGTCCACACCTCTTCTGCATTGTGGGGTTTGTCACCTATGCAGATTAGCTTCAGCACAGCCTGTTGCCGCTTCGCCGAGGCAGTGCTGCAGTGTTTAAAGCTTGGGACTGGTGTGGAGGGTAAAGTGGATGAGGATGCGCAGGAGGAGGAGGAGGCTGAAGAGCATGACATTCCGGAGCTGTAGAGTGTGGGTGAAACCCTGACTGAGGTAGGGCCTGCAAACCTTGGTGTGGGAAGGACGTGTTCCGTCCCTCGCTCAGACTGGGTCCCAGCTTCCACAATATTAACCCAGTGTGCCGTCAACGAGATGTAGCGGCCTTGCCCACAAGCACTTGTCCACGTGTCTGTGGTTAGGTGGACTTTGGGTGAAACAGCGTTGTTCAGGGCACGTGTGATGTTTTGTGACACGTGGTTATGCAATGCGGGGACGGCACACCGGGAGAAATAGTGGCGGCTGGGGACCGAGTAACGTGAGACAGCTGCCGCCATCAGGTCGCAGAATGCTTCTGTCTCCACCAGCCTAAAAGGCAACATTTCCAGCGCAAGCAGTCACGAAATGTTAGCATTTAGAAGTGTGGCATGTGGGGCGTTGGCAGTGTATTTGCGCCTGCGTTCAAAGGTTTGTTGAATGGATAACTGAACGCTGCGCTGGGACAAGGACGTGCTTGATGATGGTGTTATTTCTGCGTAGGCAACTGCAGGTGCAGGGCCGGAGGAGGCTTGTTCGCAGGCAGCATGGACAGGGGATTGGCTCGCATGCACAACAAGCGAAGACGTAGCAGTGACATCAGCAAGCACTGCTCCTCGACTCTGTTGTACATCCCACAAAGTCGGGTGCTTGGCTGACATGTGCCTGATCATGCTGGTGGTGGTCAGGCTACTAGTTTTGGTACCCCTGCTGATGCTGGCATGGCAGGTGTTGCAAATGGCCTTTTTAGAATCATCTGGAGCCAACTTAAAAAACTGCCAGACTCGGGAAGACCTAACATTTGTACAGGCACCTTGTGTCGTGTTGTTGTTCCGGGGAACGGTTGCCTGACTTCTGCCTGGGGCCACCACCCTGCTTCTTACTGCCTGTTGGGATGCTACGCCTCCCTCCCCCTGTGCACTGCTGTCCTCGCTCTGCATATCCTCCTGCCAGGTTGGGTCAGTTACTGGATCATCCACCACGTCGTCTTCCTCTTCTGCACCCTGCTCCTCCTCCTGACTTCCTGACAATTGTGTCTCATCATCGTCCACCCCTTGTTGAGACACATTGCCAACTTCGTGAGAACGTGGCTGCTCAAATATTTGGGCATCTGTACATACGATCTCCTCATGACCCACTTCAACAGGAGCTGGCGAGAGGCCAGAATGTGCGAATGGAAACGTGAACAGCTCTTCCGAGTGTCCAAGTGTGGGATCAGTAATGTCCGTGGACGTGTACTCAGCCTGGTGGTAGGAAGGAGGATCAGGTTCTGAAATGTGCGGTGCAGTATCACGGCTACTGACACTTGACCGTGTGGAAGACAGAGTGTTTGTGGTGGTGCCAATCTGACTGGAAGCATTATCCGCTATCCAACTAACAACCTGTTGACACTGGTCTTGGTTCAAGAGCGGTGTACTGCTGCGGTCCCCAAGAATTTGGGACAGGACGTGCGAGCGAGTAGATGTGGCCCTTTGTTGTGGCGAAATTAGAGCTTGCCCACGACCTTGGCCTCTGCCTGCACCACCATCACGTCCACTTCCTTGTTCGTTGCCAACGCCCTTGCGCATTTTGCAATGCTGTGCTGACGTGTATTCACTAGACTTGTGCGTTATATCCAAGTTTGTGCAAAACGCACACAAGTGCACCTGTACGCTGCCACCGACAGGCACACACGTGCGGTTTTTAAATGCAAGCACGGACGCAATAAGAACCTAACAGGTTTTTAGGAGCGACAATTACTGAGAAGTTTGACACAATCAGACACTGCTGACTGATGTGTATTATTCACTAGACTTGTGCGTTATATACTAGTTTGTGCAAAACGTGCACCTGTATGCTGCCACCGACAGGCACACACGTGCGTTTTTTAAATGCAAGCACGGACGCACTAAGAACCTAACAGCTTTTTAGGAGCGACAATTACTGAGAAGTTTGACACTATCAGACACTGCTGACTGACGTGTATTATTCACTAGACTTGTGCGTTATATACTAGTTTGTGCAAAACGTGCACCTGTACGCTGCCACCGACAGGCACACACGTGCGTTTTTTAAATGCAAGCACGGACGCACTAAGAACCTAACAGCTTTTTAGGAGCGACAATTACTGAGAAGTTTGACACTATCAGACACTGCTGACTGACGTGTATTATTCACTAGACTTGTGCGTTATATACTAGTTTGTGCAAAACGCACACAAGTGCACCTGTATGCTGCCACCGACAGGCACACACGTGCGGTTTTTAAATGCAGGCACGGACGCACTAAGAACCTAACAGCTATTTAGGAGCGACAATTACTGAGAAGTCTGACACTATCAGGACTGTTTTAGACTGTGTACACCAGCCCCAGATATGATGAAGGCTGGTATACGGTCACCACTAGGAATGGCTATATACCCTGCCTGCCTGCCTGTATGCAGCTACAACAGTCCTGAGAAGGACTCTTCTGGTCACTAGCCTGTATTCCGACCTGGCTATACCCTGCCTGTATACAGCAACAATAGTCCTGAGAAGGACTCTGCTCCTGTACTCCGACCTGGCTATACCCTGCCTGCCTGTATACAACTACAATAGTCCTGAGAAGGACTTCTGGTCACACTGTTTGCAGCCCTGCTACGGAAATAACTATAAAGGGCCGCAAACCTTTCCCTGAAGCAGCAACACTCTCCCTGCACTGACCGTCTGGATGGCTGTGTGCAGAGCACAGCGCGCCCGCTGGTATAAAGGCTCGGTCACGCTGTGCGGGCCGGCCAATCACTGCAATTCCACAACTAACAGGGCTGTGGCATTGCAGTGGTCTGCCAGCCAATCCTTGCATGAGGGCTGGCTCTCAAAAGAGCGCCAACATGCAGGGATGAAGACCACGAGTACAGCACGAGTATCGCGAGATTACTCGGTCCCCGCCGAGTGGCCCGAGTACAGTGATACTCGTGCGAGTACCGAGTAGTGACAAGCATACTCGCTCAACACTAATGACAATCCATAAGCGCCCCGTGTTGACATCTCCAATGGGAGTGGGGAATGACACAATCTCCACTGGTAAGTGTTAAATCCTGCTGTCAGAAATTGACAGCGGGATTTAACTGGTTTATAGCCATGGATGGATTGGAAAGACTGTTAGTGGCACATGATGGCTGATCTGATGGGCCATCACGTGCATGGATAGATACAGGCTTCCAAGGGACACAACATATGACGCAAAGGTACGTCCTATGTCATGGAGTAGTTGAATGCATTAACTCACTCATTCAGAATCCCCTGTAATGCAAATCCCAAATAGGCTTGTGTGCATGGGGCCTATGTTAGTAAATACTTACATACCCAATTATACTGTTTATCAATGGCAAAGCCTCTTTTTATTATTCTTGAACTATAAATTAACAGACAACTGAATGCAATCATTTTCCTTGTCAGTAAGAGTATCTTACATGATTAATCAATGATGACATTGTCAGAATTTATGGAAGTACAATGTGGGAAATTCATGAAGACTCATTTTCTACTTCATCAAAGTACAGTAAAGTAAAATTTGTAAAATTCATTAAGAGGTTTGTAGTAATGATGAGCAAGCACTAAAGTAATCAGACCCACTTGATTCATATAAAGGAAGTCCATGGAGAACTCAAGCATTTTTCCAGCAGACCCCGCTAGAGGGCAGGGAAGGCTGCAAAAATGCATGGGTATAAAGCTCTGACTCCCATATTGCTGTTCAGAAGTAAAAAAAAATAATAATAATAATTAAAAAAATAGCATGGAATGCTCTCAATTTTCTTAAAGGTAAGGTCTCGTGGTTTTCTATTTTTGTATTAATAATAGTGATTATGAAATCAAGTATTTTTAATACAAAAATAAACTCCCTGTTTATTTAGTTTTTATTTAATTCTAGTTTTACTGACACACTGGGGGCTGCCATCTTGGATTAGGTGTTTGTAACGACAGCTAGTCACCTCCTTTATGGCAGCCCCCTGTGCATAGAGAACAGTGGTTGGGATCCGACCCCATAGACTAACATAGAGTAGGCGTCTGCTGTGACCTGGACATGCCCCCTGGGCTGTCCAGTTCACAGGAGAGGGAGGAGATCAGTGCCATCTGGAGCTTCCTGCCTGTCACCCACTGGGATGGGTGAGTACTGGTATGCAGCATCGGACTGGCTACCGGAGGAATCTCCAGTAATGCCAGTCCTGGCTGCGGTTACCTGCATTGCACTCTGGAGCTCTCACCTGAGCCCAGAGTGCAGTCTGAACTGAACCGCGAGCGCCGAGTGATTGATTTCCCCGTGATTGCGGTGCAGTTCATGACAGCTGCAGACGTCCCGGGCTGATCTCCGGCGCTCTCACCTGAACTCCGTAGATCAGCCCGGCCTGTCTGCAGCTGTTATGAACTGAATCGCAATTGCCGGGGAATCAATCACTCGGCGCTCTCAGTTCAGTCCTGTAACCTCTGAAATCAGTCCAGGCTTCAGGTGAGAGCTCCGTAGCCAGTCCGAAGCTACTGGTACACTACTCCCCCCTTCCGCCGTCGCTGCTCCCCAGCCCCCACCGCTTCGCCCCCGCCACCACCAACCTTTCCCCACTGCCGCCACCACTACCAACCCCCCCACCGCTGGCGCCGCCGTGGCCGCTCCCGCCGCTCCCCAACTTGTGTGTGCTCACCCCTGGCCTCTCCGCCTAGCAGCTCAGTGGGGCAGCGTGGTATTCTGTATATCTCTCTGCTTGTGTCAGTCTGCAAAGCGTTGCTTCTCTTGATACATATACAGGAATAGCCTGCAGAGCGTCGCTCTTGACACATGATACAGGAGGAGCAACGCTCTGCAAGCTATATATCCCTATGTATGTGGGGTTTTCACTCACTGACAGCAAGCACGGATGATGGGGAATGTTTTCACTTATCCTTTTGTAAATACCCATATTGGGAGGGGGAGGTGACATCACACACAGGAGAGCAGATTCTGCCCACTTTACTGCAGCTGTAATGTGAGATATTTCTACAGTAGGATTTCTGTAGGATTTCAGCAGCTGCTCTCCCTAGTGTTTAAGAGTGGAAAATATCAAACTTTTAATTTTTTTTTAGTATTTTTCTCAATTAAAAACAAATAATAATATGTACACATAACATTAAAATATTAATACTTTATATTTTTTCAGTTATTGAAAAAACTATTTTTTTTTCACGACACCTTCCCTTTAACAAGCCAAGGGAAAGCAGACCTATCCTGCTCGGTATAGTAACAATCATGATCTCCTATGAATGCCGGCGTTTACAGGTGGATTGTAATGACAGGCATGGGAGTCATCAGCAGACCCTTGGCAGTCATGGGAACCCATTAACATCCTGTAGTTATGTGATGGACAAGCTGATGGGGGGGATCAATGATGCACTTCCTATCTTTGCATGTTAAATGCCAATGTCAGTGGTTGGAAGAGGCATTTAACTGTTTTTTAACCTAGCGTGGCTCTCGGAACCACCCGCTGCTGTTAGAGGCTTATTAAATAATAATAATTTTATTCATTTATATAGCGCTATTTATTCCATAGCACTTTACATACATTGGCAACACTGTCCCCATTGGGGCTCACAATCTAGAGTCCCTATCTGTATGTCTTTGGAATGTGGGAGGAAACCGGAGTACCCAGAGGAAACCCATGCAAACACGGGGAGAACATACAAACTCCTTGCAGATGGTGTCTTTGGTGGGATTTGAACCCAGGACCCCAGTGCTAGCAAGACTGCAGTGCTAGCCACTGAGCCACCGTGCCACCATAAATCAAATCAGCCATAAAGTGCAGGGAAAGATGTGGGCTTAGTGTGTGAGCCCCCATCAAAGGTAGGGACACAGTCTATAATGAAAGTATACATCAACGAACATGAAGGGGTTAAATACTCAATATAGATACTCAAAAAAAAGTTCAAGGTGTAACAATCTGTAGAAGGAAAGATAAGCTGCGTCCACAGAGTGAGCATTATGGCGGCATCGTGCTGAGGAATTGGCATGTAGACACATCTGCAACAATTTGGACTGCACCCTTTATCAAGCATGTGTCACATTCCTTCCGTGCCACTAATAAAGCAGTGTTCACATGACTAAAACCATACGCAATACAAATTGTACAACGAGGTATAAACAAAGGGACTAGGAAGAATTTATGCACATCAAGAAACACATTGAAATTGATACACATCAAACACAATCACCATAAATACAATCTGTGTGTATAAACGGTCAGAAAGATTATACAGACAATATGCTTATGTTTCTACCAATTTATCACATAAGAGAGAAAATCAAATAAATGTTGAGTTTACAAATGTCATTCAGACCTTTAGGGGAAATGGATTTGAGGCAATAGATCCAAACTATTTCCCTTTGTAGTAGTTTAATGTGTAATGATTGCACATCAACTGCTGTAACTTCTTCCATAATTAACCATTTTAAATTGTAGCTTTTGGGGCCCATTTAAATAATAAAATGTCTAGCCATGGTAGACTCACTTAGTTTATGTTTTTCTTCATTCTTTTTAGTATCAACCTCAGTGGATGTAATTTTTTGTTGATATAGACAGACGGAAAAGCGATGTTAATTTAAAGAGATCCAGTAAAGTGGAAAAATGCTATTAACCTGCAGATATGGGGTTGATCTGCAGGTTAATAGAATTCTGAAACTGCCTGGTGCCTGCACATTAAACCCCACTGCCGGGAGAAAGATAACTTTAAGGCTATGTCCGCACGTTGCTTTTTACCTGCTTTTTTGCTGCTTTTTCTTCTGCGCTGTTTAATGGCAAAATGGTTGTGTTCTGCTTTTCAAGCAAAGTCTATGGGAATTTGGTTTTCTTGTCCGCACTATGCAGTTCAAACTGCAGCCTTTTTGTTGCAGAACTTTGGTCAAAAACTCAGCTTTGCAGTGCAAAACCCAAATGGCAAAAACAATTGACCTGTCAATTGTTTTTGCCATTTGGGTTTTGCAGTGCAAAGCTGAGTTTTTGACCAAAGTTCTGCAACAAAAAGGCTGCAGTTTGAACTGCATAGTGTGAACAAGAAAACCAAATTCCCATAGACTTTGCTTGAAAAGCAGAACACAACCATTTTGCCATTAAACAGCGCAGAAGAAAAAGCAGCAAAAAAGCAGGTAAAAAGCAGGTAAAAAGCAACGTGCGGACATACCCTAAATCTCCCAGCAGCATTCAGGTTTCAGTCATGGGAGTGGCATCATTGACTCCAATTGATGTGGTTAGAGCCATCTCCCTCCTTACACAGAGTGGTGGCACTGCCTCCATGACTAAAACCAAAATACTACCGGGAGGATTAAAGTTCCTATCCCCCAGCAGCGAGATTTCATGGGTAAGCTCCAGGTGGAATCAGAATGCTATTAACCTGCAGCTAACCAGATATCTGCAGCTTAATAATATTTTTGTACATGACAAGTTCCATTTAATCTGACCTATATTGGTTGTGATGTCTGCCCTACGTATACTGTATATATTATTGCTCAGGTATTTTGACAAATATATCCCATCAGAACTGTTACACATGAGAAAACATTCAATATTATCTAGCGTAGTTTTCAATTGGTGTGGAAAATTTACAAAGTTGATAATCCCAGAATAGTTCTGGCACGATTGACACAGAAAAGTGCCTGTTTTGTTTTTTTTTTTCCTTTAGAGAAACGTCTGTCTAGATATTTTATGTTTAATAATATTATCTTTAATCAAATGGTCATACAGGAGTTTGCCTTTGTGGTAAAAAATGGCAAGTGTTGTTTAACCCGTTCACGATCGAGGACATAATATTACATCCTAAATCATGAATGAGGGATTACCACCGGCTGCTGTGGTGAGCCAGTGGTGATCCACACACATTTCTGCTGATTTGTACAGCAGACATGTGTGCCTCATAGGCCTGTTAAGCCCTTAAATCGTGCTGTCAAAATGTGACTGTGTGACTTAAAGCACCGCAGCAGGGAATGCGCCTTTCCCTGCTGCCATCGGAAGCCCTGTGACGCGATCAAGGGGAGCTGATGGTTGTCATGGTAACACAGGGTCATGTGATGACTCCTGTTTCTATCATGACATAGTTCCTGTTACAGCCGGCAGAGCAGCAGCTGTAACAAGAATGCAGCATTTCTTCTGATCAGAGCAATGCTGTACTGATCAGGAGAAATGAGCCAACTATCAGACTGCTGATCCTCATAGTCCCCTAGGGGGAATAGTGAAATAAAAAGTAAAAAAAAGTCTTAAAAAAATGAAGAAAAACGCCCCATTGAAAATTAAAGGGTTGAAAAAATAAAAAATATACACATATTTGGTAATGCCGCGTTCAGAAATGCCCAATCTATGAAAAAATGAAATCAATTAATGTAATTGGTAAACGGCGTAGCAGTAAAAGAATTCCAAATGCCAAAATTAAGTTTTTTGGTCGCCGAAATATTTACACAAAATACAATGATAAGCGATCAAAATGCAGCATCTGCGCAAAAATGGTATCATTAAAAACAACAGCTGTAGACGCAAATAATAAGCTGTCATTGAGCCCCATATCCCAAAAAATGTCAGAATTTTTTTTAACCCCTTACATAAAAGTAAACCTACATGATTGGTGTCTATGAACTCATACCGATCTGACGCATCGCACCAATACATCAGTTTTTCTCTACAGTGAACACGGTGAATAAAATATCCCAAAAACTATCACGCAATTGCACTTTTTTTGCAATTTTTTCACACTTGGAATTTTTTTGTCATTTTCCAGTACACTATATGGTAAAACTTATCGTAAAACTTATAGTTTCATTTAAAATTACAACTTCTCCCATAAAAAACAAGCCCTCATATGGCTTAATTGACAGAGAAATAAAAATGTTATGGCTCTCGGAAGAAGGGGAGCAAAAAAAGGAAAATCATCCAGTCATGAAATGAAGGGGTTAAAAAATAAGATTACAATTTGGATCATTTTTCAGCAAAGCCCTGGCTTTTTTTCATACTAGAAGAGCCACATTTTCCACAAAATTTTGATGGAAAGTGATTGGTGCATCTTATAGTCCGGGTGAACCTGGATGTGGCTTGGGGATGCAGCAGATGAGAGGGTCACACAAGGCAATAACTGGGACACAGGAGACAGGAGCCGGTGCTGGGGCTAACAGTGTGCCCGCTAATAAGGAAAATGAATATTCACTGCTCCCCACACCCATAATTTAGCCCTCCACTCAGCACTGAAGCCGACACTGAGAGTTAGGCAGTAGTATGGGCATGGGGAGCAGAAAATATTCATTATCTTTAATAGCGGGCACACATAATCACCCAACAACCAGCTTCCTGCTGCGGCTTTAAGATCAAGATCACTTGTGTCTGCTATCAAAAAGAATGAATATTCACTTTTTCCCACTATAATTACCCTGCATGGGGAGCAGTGAATATTCTGGCAGCTGAATTTGAAGTGTACTGTAATTATGGATGCATGACATTGACATCATGCGCTTCGTTGCTTACAAGCTGAAGTCAGTTACCGGCATCAGAAGAGGAAATAGAGCACTGGGGGAGTGGTGGAATAGTGAGTATAATTGTTTGTTTTGTGGTGTGATGCGAAGCATATATGTCAGGTTGGACCCCAGATGGGGGATCATATATACCAGCATGAGGGACATACTGTATATATCAGAATGTGGTTCATATACACCAGGATGGGGATCATATATACCAATATCAATTACATATATACCAGGATAAGGTTCACATATACCAGGAGGGGGATGACATATACCAGAAGGGGGATCATATATATCAGGATGGGGCCATATATACCAGGATGAGGGCCATATATACAAATTAGAGCCCAGGATGGGGATCATATATGCCAGGATGTGACAAGGATGGGGAACATATGTACCGGGATGGAGGACATATACACCAGGATGGGGGGACAAATACATGGAAGGGGCCAAGGATGGGTGACATTAGTACAGCATAGGTGTACATTATCCCCATAACAATGTCAGCAGCAGATTCCCCAATAACAGTGCATTATGACCACATTTTTCGCTTCATTTTTGTTTTCCTAACTGGTTCTATCGATATTTTAGCTACCTTTCATCCAACCGCCAAGACTTCATTTTCTGAAAATCTTTTTGCAAATGTTTGGGTTAATTTTTTCCATATTAAGATAATATTTTGCATCTTCATCACTTATTCTTCTAGCCCTCATCATTCTTCCTTTCAGAATACCTTTGAACATTTGAGAGGTATGATAGCTGCTGCGTCTCAGAAGATTTAGAAAAGACAGTCAACAATAATCTCTTTGCACTGATTCATACTTGCACATGTGCCCACATGCCATTTCCTCACCACAATGTCTCCATGATACTTTCTGTGCGAATGCAGATAGCATGTTTTCCTTCTACAGACTTGATGGGTCTGTATGCCTCCTTTATTTTGTTACTGACTCAATTATATTTTGGTATGGGAATACTGGTTAAGCCACATTTAAACTTAGATGCCATAGTCACATTACATTTTAAGCCACACGAACACAGTCATCTACCAATTGAAAAACGCTAAAATCTTATGTTACAAACTACAAACCTCAGGAGAAAAAGTCTGTGTTTATACTATCACACCTATACCCTATAATGAAAACCCACAATTAGAATCAAACCAGCATAAATCAGAATAAAATAATTTGGACATTTGTATGTTTCACCTGGTGTTCGCATTCTGTTAAATATGTTTTTAAATTTGTAGATGTTTGTCCATAGTTTATACATTCATGTATTGATAAAGATTTTTTTTTTTTACATCAATTTTGGATGTGCAGTTTATGGTGTATTTTTTATTTCTATATAGTTGTATATGTCTCTTGTTTACACATCAGTAGCACTATGCACTTAGAGGTGCCCACATTTTAGCCACGAAAAGGTTATTAAAGCACACACAGTACCTCTTTATTAAAAGGATGCATCTTTCAGGATACTCTTGCACAAGAATCAAATTTAAACGTTAGATATATTTTTGGGCCGAAAATGAATGTGTGATCGTGCTCCTTTCTGCTAGACCCCACCCAATAGCTGCACATTTTCTATACATCTATTTGTTATGCCAAATTGTCAACTTTTTATGCCTGAAAATTAGCATGATTAACTCCCCCAATGTTTACAAGGAACATGGTTACACCTTGCTGTCAATTTATACTTTTCCGGAAGGAAGTATTTACTAAAACCAAATATGTGAAGAGAGCTGGTGGATTCTCTTTAAATCCTACTTAGCTGTTTGCCATTTAGATGCTGCTGAATTGCAAGGAGCCAATGAGTTAATATGGCTGCCAGAAGCCTTTTGAAGGCCTTCAGGGCTGCCAACATAATACTCCTGTGAAGCCCAGATAGAGGCTGGACTTGATAGGACAAATTCAATTAGATTATATACTGATCACAGGATCAAAACTTTTAGAAAAAAAAAAAATATATATATATATATATAGATATATATATATATATATATATATATATATATATATATATATATATATATATATATATAAATGTATATATTTACACACATACATTCTTTTTATATATATATATATATATATATGTAGTTTTTTAAATGAAAAAATGTAAAAAATATATGTAAAATGTTAAATCATCTACATATTCCCCGTTCAATAATAAAGATATTCAAAGTCTAATTTATCAAAATATATCTTATTTAAATGTTGAATGCTAACAAAAAACAATCAAAACTCAGGAAATGCCAGTTTCAAACACCACATTTCCCTAAAAGAAAATAATCATATTAATAAACAGTACAGATCATGTTTCAAAAACCAAACCCTCACTCACTCCATGAATGTAAAATTATAAAAGTTACAGATCACAGAAAATGTTGACGCAAATAAAGATTTTTTTTATAAGGGGTTTAATTTATTTTACCAGTAAAGTATAAAAAAAAATTTAGTTTGATATTGCTGTAATTATACTGATTTATGGAATAATATTGCCATGCAGTGAAAGATGAGCGAGTACTAAGATGTTGGAGTGCACGGTACTTAAAACAAGCTGGTGTGACACTCAGATCAGCGCAAATTAATTTCTGAGTATAATGGAAGTCAATGGGAAACTGCTCGTTCCGAGTATCGAGCACTCGAGCCTCTTAGTGCTCACTTATCACTATTGCCATGTCATTTTTACCACCCAATGAGCACCATAAAAGCAAAACCCAAAAATAATGCTGGAATTACATTTTTTTCAACCAGCTTGGATTTTCTTTTCCCATTTTTCAATACGTTTTATAGTAAAATATAAAGTTTTGTTCAAAAATACAACATGTCCTGCAAGAAAACAGGCCCATACATGCCTATATTAATGCATAAGCAAAAGATAAGTGGAGGCAAACAAAAAACACTGAAACTAAAAATGTCCTTAAAATGATATAAAACATTATCCAGAATTCCTTCTACAAGTTTTAAAATAGAAGGGGGATTTATCTTTGACATATTTGTATTTTATTTTGATATTAAGATATGTGTGTATTATCTGCGGAAACCATGATCAATGCACTGTAAAAGAACGCTGATTATCAATTAGCACACTTCAAAGACAAGTATAGTCATAATAACCATTAATTGTGAATTTCTTAATAGAAGTGAGTACTTTATTTCCGTATCTCCAGAGTGAGTGCTGCGCTGTTCAGACGATGAGTACTGTTTTGTCATGTCCTGAAGGGTTATTTGGCTTTCAGCATAGACTCACACAACAGATGTTACATTACCTTGTTCTAATAAACAAGAATTTACCTGCAAACACTGCAATCAATCTTGACAGAAGTGTGTCAAAATTAATTACTTTATTTGCCTTAACATAATGCATCTGTTTTGTTTTCTATTGAATTTGTTTTTTATTTGTGATATTTGTTGTGTTTTATAAATAAAATGTTGACGGCATGAGTATTATATTCATAAGTCGTTACAACTAGATACAGAGCAAGAACTAATTAACTTAGAAGAATCTGTTCTGCGGGGATAGACACATGAACCTACAGATGCTCTCATGAAATGCTCCACAACCCCTTTTTTCCACAAGGTACAGAAAATGTAAACTTACACTGACTAAGCCAAAATGAACTTTTCTTTCTTCTACCTTTGTCTTTTCCATCCCTTCTGCCCCACTCCTGTGCATCTAAATTCACATAGTTGAACAGGCGGTCCTTTTCCTATCTGCTAAAATTACAATTCCCAGCAGCACTTTTCCTCAGTGTTGAAGACCCGTTTTCTCCTCTCCTGTTTGCTCCTGATTAGTCCTATCTCTCTGAGTTATCAAGAAGCTCATCTAAGTGTAAAATTCATCATGTGTTTCTGTTTTCTCTCTGTTCCCATACAATACTTTGCCTATTTGATTTGATGTCTGCCGTCTACAACAATATAGCTGCAATGTGGTTTTACATCATTAGCTGGTTCCAGCAGAGCTCAACTCCCCTGCAGCCATTCACACTAGTAGTGCAGTGAATTTAATGCCTGCTGTTGACAGATCAGTGATGTGAAACTCCAAATGCTGATGTATAATCCTTAAGTTCACTTTACACACAGCGATATCGCTAGCGATGTCGCTGGTGAAAGCACGTGGCGCACAACATCGCTAGGACCTGTCACACATACTTACCTGCCTAGCGACGTCGCTGTGGCCGGCGTACCAACTCCTTTCTAAGAGGGAGGTTCATTTGGCGTCATAGCAGCGTCACTAAACAGCCACCCAATAGAAGCGGAGGGGCGGAGATGAGTGGGCCGAACATCCCGCCCAGCTCCTTCTTTCCTCATTGTAGGCGGCCGCAGGTACGGTGATGTTCCTCGTTCCTGTGGTGTCACACATAGCGATGTGTGCTGCCGCAAGAACGACAAATAACCTGCGTCCTGCAACAGCAACGATAATTGGGATTAGAACAACGTGTCAACGATCAACAATTAGGTGAGTAATTTTGATCATTAACTGTCGTTCGTGTGTTTCACATGCAACGACGTCGCAAACGAGGCCGGATGTGCGTCACGAATTCCGTGACCCCAATGACACCTCATTAGCGATGTCGTTGCGTGTAAAACCCCCTTTAGTCATATGCATCAATAAAATAGTTTATGTTGTTTTAAATTGCTAGTCTCTCAAATTCACACAACCAACATAGCTCAACTAATCTCAGGCCTTAATACAGCCCCATGTTGCAGCATTTCCTCTCAGCCCCTCTATATAGAGCCCCATACTACAGTACTTTGTTCCATTCAACCCTGTCCTCCAACCCATCTCTCCTTTCTGTGTCGCGGGCGGGGAGGAGGGTGCCGGCACCGCGCTCACCCCTCTGCTCGGGTCCGGCTGCTGCTGCTGCTCAGTGGTGGCTCGAGTGGTGGGCCGGATCCCGGGGGTTCTCGAGCGGCACTCCTCGCCCATGAGTGAAAGGGGTATTTTGTTGGGGAGATTGTCCGTGACGCCACCCACGGTTGTGGTGATTTGTAGCACCACCGCTGCTCAATATGGGGATCCCGAGAGTGGTGATGCGGAGCAGCCAGGTGTTGTGTTGCCCCTCCGTGGGTAGGGGTTGGTGATCCCGGGGCCCGGTGATGGTGTGGAAAGGTGCAGGGCCTGGTGGGCGCAGGGACGCGGGGCAGCGCTGTGCCTTGCGGCACTGTGGTACTCACTCAGCCTGAGATGTTGACACAGTTTTACGGTAAACCACACGGCTGGAAAGACGGTTCCCACGGACGGCTGCACTTGCTCTCCCAGTAGGTAACGGTGATGTCCCTTTGACCTGCACCTAGATACGGTTGTTGGTAGCGATGGATTCCCACCGGTTACCCCACTCCTCGGCCTGGATATGAGCCGGAGGAGCCCACTTCTCTTGCCCGCAGACGCTGGCCCTGAGGAACTGGTGCCCTGGCGGTGGCGGTGTTCCTCCTTAATGGTTGGACTTTTGCCTTCAGTCGGGACTTGGTTGTTGGGGGATCAACGTCCCCTTCACTGACGGATTTGGCAAATTATGGCGACTCCTAGCCTTGCCAGGGTCCGAGAGGCCCCTGCCCTGGTGCTGACTGTCCTTCGTATACTGCTCCAGACCGCCGGGCCACTACCCGTCCACGGTCCTTCCAGCAACCTCCGAGCAGTCCCCCTCCAGACGATCACCGCTGTTGCTGACCTTGCTGACCTGTCCTGCACTTAGCTGGACTAACTTCAGGTCTTCCTACGTTCCCTTTTGTTCCTTTTCTTCTTTACTCACTACTACTTCACTTTCACTTAGCTCCTCCACCACTTCCTTCTACTTTCACTTCCCTCACTGTTCTGCCTGGTTCCTCCCGCCTCCAGGGCTGTGTACTCCTCGGTGGGCGGAGCCAACCGCCTGGCCCACCCCCTGGTGTGAACATCAGCTCCTTGAGGAAGGCAACAAGGATTTTGGTAGCTTTGGTGTTCCTGACTGGGATGTAGGGTGTGGTGGTGCAGTGACCTGTGACCCCTGGCTTGCCCAGGGCGTCACATCTGCACACTGTTTAAAGCCCATCCTAGAGTTTTAAGCCCCCGTTACATGCAATGACATCACTAACTAGATATTGCTGGGGTCACGGAAATCGTGACGCACATCCGGCATCTTTAGCGACGTCATTGCGTGTGACACTTACGAGCGACCGCTAACGATCTCACTTACCTCAAATATCGTTGATCGTTGACACATCGTTCATTTTCCAAATGTCATTGATCCTCTGGGACGCAGCTTGTTCGACGTTCCTGAGGCAGCACACATCGCTATGTGTAGAAAACTGGGCACATTTAAAAATGAGTTATATTGGCCCAAAATATGTGTGCATTACTATATAGAACATATTGTGATATATAAGGGTACAACCCTTTAAGTATATTTCACAGTGATTTAAGTGTCTTCACAAGCAGAGCTTATATCAGACTTTGGCGAATTTTCCAGTTTGTCTGAAGTGGCAAATTAGAGACCAGTGTTATAAACATACTGATGGATGTTTATGCAGGGACAAAATGCTGTGAATTTGATATCAGGATTTCCCAAGAGGAAAATCTACAGTATAATACAATAACAGCAAATTATATGACTATAATATTAAATCTTATCAATACATTGTATTGTAATGCAATAAAAAAAAAATGGAGAGCACTGTAACCAACGTATATAATACACTGTGTGCAGAATTATTAGGCAAATGAGTATTTTGATCACATGATAATTTTTATACATGTTGTCCTACTCCAAGATGTATAGGTTTGAGAGCCAACTACCAATTAAGTAAATCAGGTGATGTGCATCTCTGTAATGAGGAGGGGTGTGGTGTAATGACATCAACACCCTATATAAGGTGTGCTTAATTATTAGGCAACTTCCTTTCCTTTGGCAAAATGGGTCAGAAGAGAGATTTGACGGGCTCTGAAAAGTCCAAAATTGTGAGATGTCTTGCAGAGGGATGCAGCAGTCTTGAAATTGCCAAACTTTTGAAGCGTGATCACCAAACAATCAAGTATTTCATGGCAAATAGCCAACCGAGTCGCAAGAAGCGTGTTGGGCAAAAAAGGCGCAAAATAACTGCCCATAAATTGAGGAAAATCAAGCATGAAATCATATTTCAGAGCTGCAACGTTACTGTAATATCAAAAAGCACAAGGTGTGCCATACTCAGGGACATGGCCAAGGTAAGGAAGGCTGAAAAACGTTCACCTTTGAACAAGAAACATAAGATAAAACATCAAGACTGGGCCAAGAAATATCTTAAGACTGATTTTTCAAAGGTTTTATGGACTGATGAAATGAGAGTGACTGTTGATGGGCCAGATGGATGGGCCAGAGGCTGGATCAGTAAAGGGCAGAGAGCTCCACTCCGACTCAGACGTCAGCAAGGTGAAGGTGGGGTACTGGTATGGGCTGGTATCATCAAAGATGAACTTATGGGACCTTTTCGGGTTGAGGATGGAGTGAAGCTCAACTCCTAGACCTACTATCAGTGTCTGGAAGACAACTTCTTCAAGCAGTGGTATAGGAAGAAGTCAGTATCGTTAAAGAAAAACATGATTTTCATGCAAGACAATGCTCCATCACATGCATCCAACTACTCCACAGTGTGGCTGACCAGTAAAGGTCTAAAAGATAAAAAAAAAAGGACATGGCCCCCTTGTTCACCTGATCTGAACCCCATAGATCTGTTGTCCCTCATAAAATGTAAGATCTACAGGGAGGGAAAACAGTACACCTCTTGGAACAGTGTCTGGGAGGATGTGGTGGCTGCTGCATGCAATGTTGATTGTAAACAGATCAAGCAACTAAAAGAATCTATGGATGGTAGGCTGTTGAGTGTCATCATAAAGAAAGGTGGCTATGTCAGAAATGTTTGTTTCTAAATTTTGTGCAGTTATATTGGTTTACCTGGTAAAAATAAACACGTGAGATGGAAATATATTTGGTTTTTATTAAGTTTCCTAATAATTCTGCACAGTAATAGTTACCTGCACAAACAGATATCCTCCTAAGATAGCCAAATCTAAAAAAAAAACACTCCAACTTTAAAAAATATTAAGCTTTGATATTTATGAGTCTTTTGGGTTGATTGAGAACATAGTTGTTGATCAATAAAAAAAATCCTCTAAAATACAACTTGCCTAATAATTCTGCACACAGTGTATTTATGGAGCAACAGCAAGAGCACTCATGAAAATAGGCTAACCAGAACTCACAATCTTCAGAGAGGTGCTCAATGCATCAACAATAACATAGAAGGGCTTATTCTCTCACAAGGTCATGATGCCTGCATGCAAAACCTCCATTTTATTAAGCGCGCTCCACAGGTTCATTAAAAAAGTAACACGTGATTCTACAATCAAGGTGAGTGCCAATTTTCTTGAAAAATTAGTTTTGGATCCATTTAGAAATAGTAAACTATTGCAGAATTTAAACTCACATGATGACAGCTCATAAGTGTATAACAAATCCAGAATAGTTCACAAAAATCCACATGCAACTCATGCAGATTTTGTCCAAAATGTGTATCAGATTTTTCCACTAGAGGTAACCAGTAATCTCCAGTTAATCTAATACATTAGTGGATTGTGCTCTGTCTTGAACGCCTTTCCTGAGTGTATTAAACTGATAGTTTACAGTTACCAGGTTACTAGAGATGGATAATTGATCCAGGGATTGATCCTGATTGTCACATTTGTAGTTGGTCAACACTTTATTTATTTTACCTTTTGCTTCATGGAAGTTTGATATTTGTATTGATTAACAATGCAGAATATGAGGTTGAACTGAGTAAGACATACTTTTCTAAGACTTGAATTGCCAAGGGGTTTCAGAAGCTAACAAGGGACCAGGGCTCCTAAACTGGCCCCGAGGCTAGGAGCCCTAGTTGTCCCTGATCCCATATATATGTCTGAAGGTAACAATGTCTGGGTCTCCTTCCTACCCCTTCTTCTGACCAGCCCTGATTTAGTGCCCCCTCCCTCCCTTCCCTGGGGGGGCTGGGACAGGAACGTGTAAACACCAACAGTGATAGACAAACAGGGGAAACCAAAACTCTATCACACAACACGCTCACACAGAATAATCAGACAACAAGTGCTAAGGAGGAAACTAAAGTTGGAAGGATAAAGGCAGACGACAGGAGGTAATCCACAGTACACCAAGCAACATGCAGTAAATTATCAGTCTAGAAAACAACAGCACAAGGACCGGTGTAGCAGAAAGCTATAGTTAGCATGGGAAGACAAATTCCTCAACCTTAAAAATTAACTCCTGCTACTTTGATCACTAATGAGCACACAGCTGGTTAATGCCTCAGCCTGCCTGTGCAATTCAGAAGCATCAGAGAAAGTATAGTGAGCAGTGTCAGAGTCTGTGGTATGAACAGCATCTGATGCCACCATGACATGATGAGTGAGCACTAACATGCTCAAGTTGTCGTTACTCAAATCGAACGGGTATGATGCTCCAACTTGTTCATATTGATCATCTTGAGTAACTAGTATAATAGAAGTCTATGAGGAGCTCAAGTATTTTTCTGTAAAACCCCCCCTTAGGAGGGCTGAAGAGGCTGGAAATGTGCTTAAAAGGAATGGGAACAGCATGGGGAAGACGCCTGGATGCATCTCTGATTCACAGGTCACTGCTAGGAAGTTGAATATTAAATAATTTAAAAAAAAATAGAGTGTGGTCGCCCCATTTTTGATATCCAGACAACTTAACTTGGTTGCTTATAAAATATAGAGGGGACCTCATGCAGCTTTTTTTTAATTAGGTATTTACAAATACATTTGTAAATTATTATTAAATTTTATTAAATTATTTTTAACTTAAATATTTATTTTTTTTGCCGTGAGGTGCCCCCAATTTTTGTTAACCAGCCAAGGTAAAGCAGACAGCTGTGGGCTGGTATTATCAGACTGGGAAGGCCCATGGTTGTTTGACAGTGCGATTTAAATGGCCGTGGCGAGGAATGCACCTTTCCATGCTGCCATCGGAGATCCCGTGATGCGATCATGGGGAGCTGATGGTTGTCATGGTAACGATGAGTCATGTGATGACTAGTGACGTTATCCTGATATATTTCCTGTTAGAGTACCACAAAGCACCGGCTCTAACAGGAATGCTGCATTTTTGCTGAGCTGCTCTGATCAACTTAAAATGAACAAGTGATCAAACTGCTGATCCTTATAGACACATAGGGGGATTGGTATAATTTAAAAAAGTAAAAAAAAAGTTTTAAAAAATTAAAAAAAGAAAACCTAAAAGTTCAAATCTCCCCATTCAGCCATTGAAAATTAAACAAACAAAAAAAAATGTAAATATACACACATTTGGTATCACCGCATTTAGAAATGTCCAATCTATCAAAATATAAAATCAATTAACCTGGTCGGTAAACGGCGTAGCGGCAAAAAGAATCCAAACATCAAAATTACAGGGTTTTTGTCGTTGCAAGTTGTGAGCAAAATGCAATCCCAGGCAAACAAAACGGTGCATCTACGCAAAAATGGAACCAATAAAAATGTCAGCTCGAAGCAAAAAATAAGTCATCACCGAGCCTCATATCCCAAAAAAATGAGAACGCTAGAAGTTGGGTAAAATAATGCAAAAAGTGTGCCACTTTTTTTTATAAACTTCTGAATTTGTTTTCACCCCTTAGATAAAAATAAACCTATACAAGTTTGGTATCTACAAACTTATACTGACCTAAAGCATCACACTGACAAATCAGTTTTACCATATAGTGAGCACAGTGAATTAAATACTCCAAAATTAATTGTGTAATCCTACTTTTTTTGCACTTTTTCCGCACTTGGAATTTTTTTGCCATTTTACAGTACACTATGTGGTAAAACTCATGGTTTCATTTAAAAGTATAACTTGTGCCACAAAATACAAACTCTCAAATGGTAAGATTGATGGAAAAATAAAAAAGTTACTGCTCTCAGAGGAAGGAAATCAAAAAACAAAAATGAACATGGAAAATCACTCTTTCATGAAGGGATTAAAGACAAGACCCACTGAAAGTTTTCAATTAAACTTCTGTTTCAGCAAGGCTGATCAGCCCCAATATTCTTAACCGTGATTTTGTACAGTTCTCAGAAATCGAGGCAAGGGTGGAAAATACTATCCTTTTTTACAAAATAATCCAGTAGCTACAAAGCAGAAAGGACAGATATGACCTTTCCCAGACATATTTCAAAGGCAAGCTTTACGTAATTTGGCATTAGGAACAAAATTAAAAGCACAATCACAGGGATAATAAGGCCGTCGTATCTTTTTTTTTTAGAAAACACATTTTTTACGTCTTTCTTTTACCTAGGCAGACCCTCCAGATTAGCGGAGCACGTTTGTATAGAACCCAGTCATCTCTTATAACAGTTGAGGCTCCAGTTATCAATATCCTTCTGACATCAATCAATAACAGGATTGTAAGATTGTGAATAGAGATGAGCGAACCGGTCGTGGTTCGGCTCGAGGTCGGTTCGCCGAACGGAACTCCCATTCGAGTTCAGTTCGTCGAACGTTCGACGAACCGAACTCGAACTGCATAGGAAACAATGGCAGGCATTCACAAACACATAAAAACACCTAGAAAACACCCTCAAAGGTGTCCAAAAGGTGACAAACAACTCACAACACAACACAAACACATGGGAAAGTGACAAGGACAAATTCTCAAGTGTAAACAAAACAGCGTTACAAGGAAAAAGAGACACAGATATAGGCATGGCATGCCCTTCTAAAATCATGTAAAACACCACAAGGTGACTCCAAGCGGAGTCTCCCTTTTTTCCAAAAATTGGCCCACACAGACACCCCTTCAGTGGCAGCAGTTGTGCCCCAGTTGTACACTTCACAGCTAGATTTGCATCAAGCACATTCAAAAATACGCCATCCTTAACCATCCCCAGGATGACCCCGGGGTAGGTAGCAAAGTCTTTCCTGATCCCAGCTCTGTTCATCTTGGCTTCTTTTAAAAACAATGTAAGCAAGGGTTACTCCAAGCGGAGTCTCCCTTTTTTCCAAAAATTGGGCCCCACACACACCCACCCCTTCAGTGGCAGCAGTTGTGCCCCAGTTGTACACTTCACAGCTAGATTTGCATCAATCACATTCAAAAATACGCCATACTTAACCGTCCCCAGGATGACACCGGTGTAGGTAGCAAAGTCTTTCCTGATCCCAGCTCTGTTCATCTTGGCTTCTTTTAAAAACAATGTAAGCAAGGGTTACTCCAAGCGGAGTCTCCCTTTTTTCCAAATATTGTGCCCCACACACACCCACCCATTCAGTGGCAGCACTTGTGCCCTAGTTGTACACTTCACAGCTAGATTTGCATCAAGCACATTCAAAAATACGCCATACTTAACCGCCCCCAGGATGACACCGGGGTAGGTAGCAAAGTCTTTCCTGATCCCAGCTCTGTTCATCTTGGCTTCTTTTAAAAACAATGTAAGCAAGGGTTACTCCAAGCGGAGTCTCCCTTTTTTCCAAAAATTGTGCCCCACACACACCCACCCATTCAGTGGCAGCACTTGTGCCCTAGTTGTACACTTCACAGCTAAATTTGCATCAAGCACATTCCAAATCGACAAGCATTTACTCTCCCCAGGATGACACAGGGGTAGTAAATTCCTGGTGGATCCATGACTTGTTCATTTTGATGAACGTTAGTCTGTCCACATTGTCACTGGACAGATGCGTGCGCTTATCTGTCAGCACACACCCAGCAGCACTGAAGACACGTTCAGAGACAACGCTGGCAGCTGGACACGACAAAATCTCCAAGGCGTAACTGGAGAGCTTTGGCCATTTTTCTAGATTTGAAGCCCAAAATGAGCAAGGCTCCATTTGCAAAGTCATGGCATCGATGTTCATTTGGAGATACTCCTGTATCATCCTCTCCAGCCGTTGACTATGTGTCAGACTTGTTGTCTCTGGTGGCCTTGCAAAGGAGGGTCTAAAAAAATTATGAAAAGATTCCATAAAATTGCTGTTACCAGCACCAGATACAGTCCTACTGGTACGGGTAGACTGTTGAAGATGACGAGACCGTCCCATGTTTGTCAAGTTACAACTGGGAGATTCACTCCCTGCACCTGCACGTGTTTTTGGTGGAAAAGCCGAGCTTAGATCGAGTAACAGCTTCTGCTGATACTCCTGCATACGTGCGTCCCTTTCTATGGCTGGAATTATGTCACAAAATTTGGACTTGTACCGGGGATCTAATAGTGTGGCAATCCAGTAGTCATCATCACTTCTAATTTTGACAACACGAGGGTCATGTTGGAGGTAGTGCAACAAGAAGGCACTCATGTGTCTTGCGCAGCCATGCGGACCAAGTCCACGCTGTGTTTGTGGCATAGAGGTGCTACCCGTTCTTTCTTCCTCTGACATCTCCCCCCAACCTCTTTCAACTGAAATTTGACCAACGTCTCCCTCATCCGCTGAGTCTTCCATGTCCATGGACAGTTCGTCCTCCATTTCTTCATGTTCTCCTGCACCTTCCTCAACATTTCGCCTGCTACTATGCGCCCTTGTTGATCCCTGTCCCCCATGGTCCCATGCCTGCTGCGTTGGTGATGATGAACGTCTGGACCTTGGTGATGTTGTTGTCCCTTGCGCATATGAATCCTCCTGTAGTTTCTCCCCTTCCTGTTGTCCCACCCCCTGACTCCGAATAGTGTTTAGCGTGTGCTCCAGCATGTAAATGACTGGAATTGTCATGCTGATAATGGCATTGTCAGCGCTAAACATATTCGTCACCATGTCGAAACTGTGCAGAAGGGTGCATAGGTCCTTGATCTGAGACCACTCCATCAGGGTGATCTGCTCCACCTCTGCATCTCGTTGGCCCAGGCTATACGTCATGACGTATTGCACCAGGGCTCGGCGGTGCTGCCACGGTCGCTGTAACATGTGGAGAGTCGAATTCCAGCATGTCGCCACATCGCATTTCAGGCGATGAACCGGCAAGGCGAAAGACTTCTGGAGTGATGCAAGTCGCTCAGCTGCGGCGGTTGAACGGCGGAAGTGAGCAGACAGTTTTCGTGCCCTGGTCAGAAGGCCATCTAGGCCGGGATAGTGTGTTAAAAATTGCTGGACAACAAGGTTCAACACGTGAGCCATACAAGGCACGTGTGTCACCTTGCCCAGGAGAAGGGCCGCACCCAGGTTTGCAGCATTGTCGCACACGGCCTTACCAGGCTGCAGGTTGAGTGGAGACAACCATTTATTAAACTTGGACCGCAGAGCTGACCACAACTCCTCAGCTGTGTGACTCCTATTCCCAAGACATGTCAAGCTAAAGACCGCCTGATTCCGTTGCGCTCTACTGCCAGCATAGTAATGAGGGGTGCGTGATTCATTCTGCGCAGTGAGAACGCTGGTGGCCTGACCAGGCAGGCATGGGGCGGAGGTGGAGGACCCAGATGAGGTGGAGGAGGCAGAAGCAGTGGCGGAACTTGGACAGACAGAGGATTGACACACAAGTCGTGGGGACGGCAAGACTTGTGCAGCAGACCCTTCACCATCTATCACCATAGTTACCCAGTGCCCAGTCAGCGACATGTACCATCCCTGTCCATGCTTACTGGTCCAAGAAATGCACCCGTTCACACACAGAGTTTCTCAAGGAAGCGGTGATGTTGTGTGCGACATGCTGGTGTAGCGCTAGCACACCTTTCTTAGAGAAGTAGTGGCGACTAGGCATCTGGTACTGGGGCACAGCGACAGACATAAGGTCTCTAAAATCCTGTGTGTCCACTAGGCGGAAAGGCAGCATTTTGGTAGCCAAGAGCTTACAGAGGGATAGAGTCAACCTCTTAGCTTTGTCATGGGTCACAGGAAATGGCCTTTTATTTGACCACATCTGAGGGACAGAGATCTGGCTGCTGTGTGTAGACGGTGTTGAGTAGGGTGTCCCTGGAAAAATGCAGGTTTGTGAGGAAAGTGCAGGCGGAGACATGATGTTGCCTTCATCCAACGTTGGTGCTCTCGATGTCTGAGAGAGCTGTACACACTCACTTGTTTCCCCTTCCAAAGCAACTGACGACCTACCAAGCAAACTGCCTGTTGCGGTTACAGTGGTGGAAGTTGTGCGTGGAAAACCAGGTGTGACAGCTGTCCCCACAGTCCTAGAAGATGAAGAGCGCGCGGATGCACTGGAAGGGGCAGGCCGTGGATGGTTCGCTCCGCTAGGCCGCATTGCAGCACGGTGAGCTTCCCACCGGGACCTATGATATTTATTCATGTGACGATTCATGGAAGAAGTTGTCAAACTGCTGAGGTTTTGACCTCTACTAACAGAATCACGACAAATTTTACACATCACATAATTTGGGCGATCTTTTTCTATGTCAAAAAAGGACCAGGCTAGGCAAGGCTTAGAGGGCATGCGACCTGCTGAGCCCCCCCGACTAGTGCTCAGAGGCAGAGTGGTGGCTGATGATGCAGTTGTAGACGTGCTACCAGTGCTCCGACTCTGTCCAGGAAGGCGCAAGGTAACTTCGTCGTCGGTTGCATCCTCCTCCACCGCCTCTGTTGACCTCCTTGAGTGCCTGACTGGGGGTTGACAGTAGGTGGGATCTAGAACTTCATCATCAATTGTTGTGTTTGCACTCCCCTCCCCCTCAGACCGAGCCTCTTCTTGCCCTGACCGAATATTTAAGTTGTCATCCCAATCTGGTATCTGCGTCTCATCGTCATCAGTATGTTCCTCATTGTCTATAACCACAGGTGATACAGTTTGTGACAAAGGGTCAACATTATGCTCAGAAACTTGGTCCTCACGGCCTGAATCAGAGTCACAAAGGTTCTGGGCATCACTGCAGACCATTTCCTGGTCTGTACTCACTGTAGCTTGGGAGCAGACCTCTGATTCCCAGGCTATAGTGTGACTGAACAGCTCTGCAGACTCAGCCATCTCAGTTCCACCATACTGTGCAGGGCTGATGGAGACTTCAGAGCTGGGAGAAAGCAAGTTTGATTGGGATGACAACTCAGAGGACTGGTGTTTTTTGGATGCGGTACTTGAAGTGGCTGAGAGGGCACTTGTTGGACCACTTGAGACCATTCAAGCATTTTCCTTTTTTGGCCATCATCTACCTTTGTTCCTGTTGTTCGTGTCCGTAAAAAAGGGAGCACATCGGATTGTCCATGGTAAGTAGTAGACATCTTACTTTTGCTGGTAGATGGTCTATTTTCAGCAGATGATAATGGAGCTTTGCCACCTTCCCCACGGACAAACCCTTTTTTTCCTTTTCCACCACGCCTCTTCCCCTTTCCACCAGCATCTGTCATTTTGCCACTCATGTTGATTGCGACAAGATTGTGCACTGAAAATGTGGTAGTAAAAATTGAGAGGTGGTGTAGATTGCAGCGGTGGTCTAGCTTTATTAACAGCAGAATAATAAAGAATAAATATCCCTGACAATGCAACTATGGCCCTTAAACTGGCAGCATAAATTGCTAGTATAATGGCTTAGTTATAATGAGTTTGAGTGTGCAATGCAGGCAGACGTGCTGCAAATATCTTTGCATTACTGGGACTATACAGAAGTCCAATAGCCACGTTTAGGATGCCACTAGGTTCACTCAGTGTTTGCTAGTATAATGGCTTAGTTATAATGAGTTTGAGTGTGCAATGCAGGCAGACGTGCTGCAAATATCTTTGCACTACTGGGACTATACAGAAGTCCAATAGCCACTTTTAGGATGCCACTAGGTTCACTCAGTGTTTGCTAGTATAATGGCTTAGTTATAATGAGTTTGAGTGTGCAATGCAGGCAGACGTGCTGCAAATATCTTTGCACTACTGGGACTATACTGAAGTCCAATAGCCACGTTTAGGATGCCACTAAGTTCACTCAGTGTTTGCTAGTATAATGGCTTAGTTATAATGAGTTGGAGTGTGCAATGCAGGCAGACGTGCTGCAAATATCTTTGCACTACTGGGACTATACAGAAGTCCAATAGCCACGTTTTGGATGCCACTAAGTTCACTCAGTGTTTGCTAGTATAATGGCTTAGTTATAATGAGTTGGAGTGTGCAATGCAGGCAGACAAGCTGCAAATATCTTTGCACTACTGGGACTATACAGAAGTCCAATAGCCACGTTTAGGATGCCACTAAGTTTACTCAGTGTTTGCTAGTATAATGGCTTAGTTATAATGAGTTTGAGTGTGCAATGCAGGCAGACGTGCTGCAAATATCTGTGCACTAGTGGGACTATACAGATGTCCAATAGCCACGCTTAGGATGCCACTAGGTTCACTCAGTGTTTGCTAGTATAATGGCTTAGTTATAATGAGTTTGAGTGTGCAATGCAGGCAGACGTGCTGCAAATATCTGTGCACTAGTGGGACTATACAGAAGTCCAATAGCCACGTTTAGGATGCCACTAAGTTCACTCAGTGTTTGCTAGTATAATGGCTTAGTTATAATGAGTTTGAGTGTGCAATGCAGCCAGACGTGCTGCAAATATCTGTGCACTACTGGGACTATACAGAAGTCCAATAGCCACGTTTAGGATGCCACTAAGTTCACTCAGTGTTTGCTAGTATAATGGCTTAGTTATAATGAGTTTGAGTGTGCAATGCAGGCAGACGTGCTGCAAATATCTTTGCACTACTGGGACTATACAGAAGTCCAATAGCCACGTTTAGGATGCCACTAGGTTCACTCAGTGTTTGCTAGTATAATGACTTAGTTAAAATGAGTTTGAGTGTGCAATGCAGGCAGACGTGCTGCAAATATCTTTGCACTACTGGGACTATACAGAAGTCCAATAGCCACGTTTTGGATGCCACTAAGTTCACTCAGTGTTTGCTAGTATAATGGCTTAGTTATAATGAGTTGGAGTGTGCAATGCAGGCAGACGTGCTGCAAATATCTTTGCACTACTGGGACTATACAGAAGTCCAATAGCCACGTTTAGGATGCCACTAGGTTCACTCAGTGTTTGCTAGTATAATGGCTTAGTTATATTGTGTTGGAGTGTGCAATGCAGGCAGACGTGCTGCAAATATCTTTGCACTACTGGGACTATACAGAAGTCCAATAGCCACGTTTAGGATGCCACTAAGTTCACTCAGTGTTTGCTAGTATAATGGCTTAGTTATAATGAGTTTGAGTGTGCAATGCAGGCAGACGTGCTGCAAATATCTTTGCACTACTGGGACTATACAGAAGTCCAATAGCCACGTTTAGGATGCCACTAGGTTCACTCAGTGTTTGCTAGTATAATGGCTTAGTTATATTGTGTTGGAGTGTGCAATGCAGGCAGACGTGCTGCAAATATCTTTGCACTACTGGGACTATACAGAAGTCCAATAGCCACGTTTAGGATGCCACTAAGTTCACTCAGTGTTTTCTAGTATAATGGCTTAGTTATAATGAGTTTGAGTGTGCAATGCAGGCAGACGTGCTGCAAATATCTTTGCACTACTGGGACTATACAGAAGTCCAATAGCCACGTTTAGGATGCCACTAGGTTCACTCAGTGTTTGCTAGTATAATGGCTTAGTAACAATGAGTTGGAGTGTGCAAAGGGCAGGAGGGTACAGTGGCAGGGTTGTGGGTCTCTGGGTAGAGGAAAGGAAGCCTGCCTTTCTATCCCTCCTAATGGGAAAATGCAGCGAGGAAATCCCTGACCTTAGCTACACAGACGCTGTCATCTTGTGTAGCTGTTAAACTCTGTTTTCAGGACCTGTCACCTATGGCTCTGACCCTGCCGGTATGAGCCCTTAAAAGGACTGATAGAAAGTGCTATCCCTAAGCTGTCAAGCGCTGTGTATGGAGCGTAATACAGCTGTATCGGCGATAGGAGCTGCGCCAGTGATGTCTGACACCAAGGACACAGAAGAGATAATGGCGTCCGGACGGGCAGATACTCGTTTTTATAATGCAGGGACATATGACATGGACATCCTATCACACATGCCGTTGCTTCTCTGGCTAAAAGTCCACTTAGCTGTGTGTGTGTCTGGGATTGGCTGACATGCTGGCCCTCCCCACTACACGCGCGCGCTTAGGGAAGGAAGACAAGGAAAAAAAAACAAAAAATGGCGATCGCCATTATACATACAGCAGTGATCTGAATGCGCTGTTCCCGCACACTATACACTGAAATGTCATAACAGTGTGAGTCACAGAGTGACTTACACTATTACAGCGGAAAGCCAGCTAGGAATTAGCTGTTTTTTTTGCTGCTAGAACCGTTCTCGAACGTATCTAGAACTATCGAGCTTTTGCAAAAAAGCTCGAGTTCTAGTTCGATCTAGAACAGCCCCCAAAATCACTCGAGCCGCGAACTGGAGAACCACGAACCCCGAACCGCGCTCAACTCCTATTGTGAACACACAGACATAGAAGTCCCAGAACCAACCAAATAAGTAATTTATCCAAAACAAGAGGGGGATTCAAAGTGAAGTGTTCACAGTCGGAGCGTTAATTCCACCATTACCAACTTAACAAGATTCTGAAATAATGGTGTATTGTTCAGGGTCTAAATTTTAAAGGGTCTTTCCAAACTAAATGACCCCTATCCTAATTGCATAACCAGTCCCTCATCAATAAAGTTAGCTGCAGACCTGCAGTCAATGAAAGTCAATGCCGATAACACCTGGTTCTTGAAAAGTAAATTCACGTAAAACAGTACTTTAGTACAGGAAAAAAAGGGTACCTGGAAGTCTGAGTCACCTCCTCGACAATCATTCAGACCTAGGCAATTACTTGACAGCTTGTTTTCTTGAGGGCAAATTGGATAGTTCTTAAGGAAATATATCACAGCAATAATCTGAACATTTTTTAATAGTGAGGCAGGAGATATAATGTGCCCATAAGGTTTTATTTTATAAAGTCTGCAGAAAGTCTTTGTGGAGTAGTATTGAGAGATAGCTGCATTATAATGAGTGGTTGGCCAAAAGATATGTAATGCATATGAGCAGCTTTAGCTAAACTCACTGATAGGCATCATGAGCACTTAAGGGGGCTTTACACGGTAGCGATATCGGTAACGATAGCGCTATCGTGCGTAACCGCCCCCATCGTTTGTGCGACACGGGCATATCGCTACCTGTTGTGCACAAAATCGCGCTCCCCCGTTACATGGCTTACCTGCCCTGCGACGTCGCTATGGCCGGCGATCCGCCTCCTTTCTAAGGGGGCGGGTTATACGGCGTCACAGCGATGTCACACGGCAGCCGTCCAATAGAAGCAGAGGGGCGGAGATGAGCGGGACGTAAACATCCCGCCCACCTCCTTCCTTCCGCATTGCCGGTGGAGGCAGGTAAGGAGATGTTCGACGCTCCTGTCACACACGATGCTGCTGCAGGAATGAGGAACAACATCGCTAATGAGAGGTGAACGACTTTTGGTTTTAGGACGACCTCTCCGCGGCAAACGATTTTTGCCACTTTTGCGATCGTTTTAGGTCGCACATAAGTATCACACACTGCGATAACGTTAATGACGCCGGATGTGCGTCACTAACAACGTGACCCCGACGATAAAACATTATCGATATCATAGCGTGTAAAGCCCCCTTTAGAGTGCCCTGAGCAGTATGATCTCTAAACATGTGTTGTTTGTGGTTGCTTATGTGTTAAATTATATTACAGCTGTGTCCTTTGAAAGTTCTTCCACACTTTTTAATCTTGATTCATTATGGTTTGTTGCACATTGAAATATACAGTGCCTTGCGAAAGTATTCAGCCTCCAGTTATTTTTTATGTTCTGCTATATCACAACTTGGAATTTCACTATTTGTGGGAGTGTTTGCATCAGTTCATGCAAGGAACATGCCTACATCTGTGAACATTTGGTTTTTATTTTATTGTGGCCCAAACCACAAATTGAACAAAATAACTGAAGTCTTTTGTTTGCCTCCTTTTGAGGTAATTACACTTGCAAGTTGCTTTCGATAAGTCTCTATGAGCTTTCCACATCTGCCACTGGGATTTTTGCCCATTCCGCAAGGCAAAACTGCTCCTGCTCCTTCAAGTTAGAGGATTTCCTCTAGTGAATGGCAATCTTCAAGTCTGACCACAGATTCTTAAGTTGGGTAAGGTCTGTGCTTTGACTAGGCCACTCCAATACATTTACATGTTTCCCCTTAAACCACTTGATTGTTACTATAGCAGTATCCTTTGGGTCATTGTCTTGTTGGAAGGTGAACCTCTGTTTCAGTCTAAAATAACCGATGGCCTGACACAGATTTTGCGCAAGAATATCCCTGTATTTTGAATGTTCCATCTTCCCCTTGACACAGACCATTTTCCCTGTCCCTGCTTATGTAAACCATCCTCACAGCAAAATGTTGCCACCACTATGTTTCACTGTGGGAATGGTGTTCTTGGGGTGATGAGCTGTGTTTGTTTGGCGCGAGACATAGTGTTTACCTTTTTGTCCAAAAAGTTCAATTTTGGTCTTATCTGGCCACAGCACCTCCTTTCATGTATTTGGGGAGTCTCCCACATGTCTTTTGGCAAAATCAAAGCAAGCTTTCCAATTTTTGTAGGTAAAGGCTATTTTCTGGCCACTCTTCCATAAAGTCCAGCGCTATGTAATTTATGGCTTATTCTATTCATATGGACAGATACTCCAGTCTCTGTTTGGGAACATTGCATCTCCTGCAGGGTTACCTTTGGTGTCTGTGTTGTCTCTCTGATTAATGCCCTCCTTGCCAGGGCTGAGAGTTTTGGTGAGCGGCCCTCTCGTGACAGGTTTCTTGTAGCATCATGTTCTTTCCATTTAATGATAAAGAATTTGATAGTGCTCCGAATCATCAGTGATTGGGATATTTTTTCAGATCCCAGGCCTTACCTGTACTTCTCAACAACTTTGTCTCTGACTTGTTTAGGGATCTCCTTTTTGTTTGGTTAGTGTTGCCTCTCACTTATTGGTGTTGCAGCCTCTTTGGCCTTTCAGAAAAAGTGTGTATATACTGATAGACCATGGAACACTTACATTACACACAGGTGGACTTCCTTTCACTAAGCATGTGACTTATGAAGGTACTTGCTCGGACCAGAATTTGTTAGGGGCTTCATAGCAAAAGGGGTGAATATATATGCACATGGTAATTTTTATTTATTTAATCCCATACATTTTATTCTTGCCTATATTTTTCTCACTTCCTTTCCCCAACATAGAGTATTTAGTGCCGATGCATCAAACACAAATCGTATTACAAAAATATTTAAACAAAGGTTGTAATGTAATAAAAAAATAGGTAAAAAGCCAAGGGGTGAAACATTTTCCAAGGCACTGTACAATATAGACCTGGCTTAATTCTTGATAACAAAAAGTGAAAATACCTTGAAGTTAAATGTAGAGTACATTTCAGTTAAGTTTAAATTTGTGCAACTACATTTTAGCAAACAGGCTATTGTCTATAATTATAGCAATTTAGATTTCCTTTGACTAATTTCCCAGTAATAGCATATCACACACTACATTTCAGCATAATTCTTGTTTGGAGGCAGGTTATGCAATGAATTCCCAAGTTATGATTTGAATCCCTAAGTTATACAGTGCCTACAAGTAGTATTCAACCCCCTGCAGATTTAGCAGGTTTGATAAGATGCAAATAAGTTAGAGCCTGCAAACTTCAAACAAGAGCAGGATTTATTAACAGATGCATAAATCTTACAAACCAACAAGTTATGTTGCTCAGTTAAATTTTAATAAATTTTCAACATAAAAGTGTGGGTCAATTATTATTCAACCCCTAGGTTTAATATTTTGTGGAATAACCCTTGTTTGCAATTACAGCTAATAATCGTCTTTTATAAGACCTGATCAGGCTGGCACAGGTCTCTGGAGTTATCTTGGCCCACTCCTCCATGCAGATCTTCTCCAAGTTATCTAGGTTCTTTGGGTGTCTCATGTGGACTTTAATCTTGTGCTCCTTCCACAAGTTTTCAATTGGGTTAAGGTCAGGAGACTGACTAGGCCACTGCAACACCTTGATTTTTTCCATCTTGAACCAGGCCTTGGTTTTCTTGGCTGTGTGCTTTGGGTCATTGCCTTGTTGGAAGATGAAATGACGACCCATCTTAAGATCCTTGATGGAGGAGCGGAGGTTCTTGGCCAAAATCTCCAGGTAGGCCGTGCTATCCATCTTCCCATGGATGCGGACCAGATGGCCAGGCCCCCTGGTTGAGAAACAGCCCCACAGCATGATGCTGCCACCACCATGCTTGACTATAGGGATGGTATTCTTGGGGTCGTATGCAGTGCCATCCAGTCTCCAAACGTCACGTGTGTGGTTGGCACCAAAGATCTCGATCTTGGTCTCATCAGACCAGAGAACCTTGAACCAGTCTGTCTCAGAGTCCTCCAAGTGATCATGAGCAAACTGTAGACAAGCCTTGACATGACGCTTTGAAAGTAAAGGTACCTTACAGGCTCGTCTGGAACGGAGACCATTGTAGTGGAGTATGTTACTTATGGTATTGACTGAAACATATGTCCCCACTGCCATGAGATCTTCCCGGAGCTCCTTCCTTGTTGTCCTTGGGTTAGCCTTGACTCGTCGGACAAGCCTGGCCTCAGCACGGGTGGAAACTTTCAAAGGCTGTCCAGGCCGTGGAAGGCTAACAGTAGTTCCATAAGCCTTCCACTTCCGGATGATGCTCCCAACAGTGGAGACAGGTAGGCCCAACTCCGTGGAAAGGGTTTTGTACCCCTTGCCAGCCTTGTGACCCTCCACAATCTTGTCTCTGATGGCCTTGGAATGCTCCTTTGTCTTTCTCATGTTGACCAAGTATGAGTGCTGTTCACAGGTTTGGGGAGGGTCTTAATTAGTCAGAAAAGGCTGGAAAAAGAGATAATTAATCCAAACATGTGAAGCTCATTGTTCTTTGTGCCTGAAATACTTCTTAATACTTTAGGGGAACCAAACAGAATTCTGGTGGATTGAGGGGTTGAATAATAAATGACACTCTGAATAAACTTTTCACAATTTAAAAAAAAAAATAAAAAAAGAAATAACATTCTTTTTTGCTGCAGTGCATTTCACACTTCCAGGCTGATCTACAGTCCAAATGTCACAATGCCAAGTTAATTCCAAATGTGTAAACCTGCTAAATCTGCAGGGGGTTGAATACTACTTGTAGGCACTGTATATCCCCAAGCCTGCTACCTTAACATATAAACTCATATCAGAGTTATATATTGAAGCAATCAACTGAATATAAATTTAACATGTTTTCTGGAAGGATGAGGTGTGCCGCCCTCATGTCAGCAGCCGGGCTGCTCGGATCCGGATCCGCAGTGGCTCAAGGGGTCTCCGGACCCGGGGGTCGTGCAGACACTCAAATAAAAAAGGGGTTGTAATATGTACAGGGGATTGTTGTAGATAGTTTGTGACACCACTGACTGTGTGTGGTAAGGTGGAGTACCACCTCTGCTGTTGGGGAGCACCCGGGGGCAATGGAGTGGCAGCTGGATGTTAACTCCTCCTTGGGTAGAGGTGGATGCCTCGGGGCTCAGTGTCCAGCACACGGGAGGTGATGGCTGCTGGTGGTGGTGCACCGGGCTGCACCGAAGGGTGTTGGTGTACTCATGATTAAATGATTGCACACAAGTCTGCTGGTAAACCAAGATGTCAGTGGCCGGCTGCCGCTTCAGGGTGCTAATTCTTATTTGCTTCAAGTTTAGATGTTCATATTGAAAGGAAGATTGGTGGCTCTCTTATGCTGGCGTCACACGGTACGATATATCGGGTGATATGTCTTCGAGGTCACGTCGTTAGTGACGCACATCCGGCTTTGTTAGACATATCATACCGTGTGACACCTAGGAACGACTGTGAATGAGCAAAAATACTCACCTTATCGTTGCTCGTTGACACGTCGTTCCTCCTTCTGTGCTTCGGTTGTTCATCGTTCCCAAGGCAGCACACATCGCTCCGTGTGACACCCCGGGAATGACAAACACAGCTTACCTGCGACCCGCCGGCAATGCGGAAGGAAGGAAGTGGGTGGGATGTTACATCCCGCTCATCTCCGCCCCTCTGCTTCTATTGGCCGGCTGCTGTGTGATGTCGCTGTGACGCCGAACGTCCCTCCCCCTTCAGGAAGAGGATGTTCGCCGCCCACAGCGAGGTCGTTTGGATGGTAAGTGTGTGTGACAGAGGTTCACGACTTTGTGTGACACGGGCAACAAATTGCCCATGTCGCACAAACGATGGATCGCACGATAGATCGTCCCATGTGACGCCGGCATTAGGTCTCTCGTTGATGAAAATCTAGGACAAATGCTCCATTTGCCTTTTCCATTATCTGCTGTAAGGGTTTACCTTCAGTTAAAATAAATTTGACATATTGAAACAGCTGCATTAGTACACAAAATTGAAAGAAGGCACAATAGTTTCCATTATTAAAACTATACTCCAATGAGAAATCTCACGATATAACTAAAGCCATAGCATACAATTCCCCCTGTAAACATATGCTGGTATAAAATGGAATGAGGGGAGAAAGGAAGCAAATGAAGTTATACTCCTGCTAGTTACAGCCATCTTGTGGGAGCTGAGGCACTTATCAGTCACAGCTGCGCGCAGTTCCTGGGTTGCAATGTAACCCATTGGAGGGTGCCCCATTCAGTACTTTCAGATTTATTAAGTACAGTCATGACTGTTCGGTGCCATGGCTCTTCACAAATGTGAGTGATGAGCGCTTGTTGTATAATTAGATGGATTGCAGTTAATTGAATGGAAAAAAGCAATTTGTTCATCTCTATTCATGAGTTAAAGAGGTTGTCCTCTACTCTGACAACTCTTTCTTAATTGCTATATTGTTACATTTACATACAATAAAAACAGTCTATATTCATTCCATATCTCTGTGCTGTTCCTGCAATGTCGGTGCCTGGTCTCCCACGCTCATGTGTTGCTGAAGATATGACATAAATCCAGGTAAGATTGAATAAACATGGCTTTATTCAACGCGTTTCAAAGCGTCTACTCACTTCTTCATCAGGACATCCATCAATATTTCCTGATGAAGAAGTGGGGTGATACTTCAATACGCATAGAATAAAACTACCTTCATTTAATCTTTCCAGGATTTATGTTATACTGTATCTTTAACAGCACAGTAATAGTTTCTCATCTACTTTGTTCCTGATCTGCTTCGGCTTTTTAAGCACGTGGACTCTGCAGCAGCTGATTACACGCTATGAATCTGGTTGTGTGATACACAACCCCATAAGGTGAGCACATTAACTTATTACTTTTGTATGTAAGTTGGGTAAGACCCAATTGCGCTTTTTCTTTTCAGCCTTTGTTTTACCTAGTTGATGTGAGAGCTGCTGCTGTTCCCTGACTTCCTCCACATGTCAGTTTCATCCAATGAAAATGAGTGGCAAGCAGCCACTGATTAGGTACAGGTCTCATGTGGCATAGCAGCGTCACGTGAGCCCCAGTTGACCTAGTGCCATTTTAATAGGAGCAACTCCAGAACTAGAGGCACGTATAAGCTGCTTTTATTGTATATGGAGGACTATAGCATTTAAGAAGAAATTATCCGAGTAGTGGACAACCCCTTTAAAAAAAACATTAACCATTTGTACATATACATTCCATATGTGGCCACCTCAGTCAGTGATGACCAACTTGAGTGAATTTTATCAACCCAAATATTCAAATATATTCCGTGTGGTTTTGGTTGCCATCATGATACACGTCATGGAAGTACAAGGAAGGGAACTCTACTGGCCTTGTAGATTGTCACGCTCCCCGGGTCCTCGGCTCCCCTCCCCGGGTCCTCAGCTCCGCTCCCCGGCTCACCTGCCACGCTCCCCTCGTCCCAGCCTCCGGTGCCCGTCCTCCATAGGTCCTCTGGTCGCCGATCCCGGCGTCCGACATCTTCCCAGGCCCTGGCCGGCTCTCCTGCGTCCTCCTCGCAGCCTCCTTCCCTGGCTTCTGGCACCCGAGCCGCGCGCATGCGCATTAGGGCACGCGCGCGGTCACTGACCCTTTCTTAAAGGGCCAGCGTCCAGTAACAGGAAATGAGGTTAGTCAGGTTCAGGGTATAAAGGGGGTTCTTGTCCAAGGGGGCGGGGCCTGATCTTCGTGTTCCCTGAGCTAGGAGTCAGGTCTCCTGGTGTTTATGTGCCTGTACTCACCTATCTCTCTTTGTAGAGCCGTACCTGCCTCGCCATCCAGTCTGCCGTATCCCGAACCTCGCACGCTGTCCGTCTGCCATCCGACAGCACCTGCCATCTCGGATCCCTGCGGTGACCCGTCATCTTGCTCCAGAGGTTCCGGACTCCGCCTGATATCATCTCGGCCTCCGAACCTGAGCTACGTCACCAAGACTACCTTCTGTGACTCCGTGGTCCCAGGGACTCCTCCGCTGTCTTCACTTGCACGGACTATCCTGCTGCCCTTCAGTGCTTCAGCTGCCGGACTCCCTGCCTCCATCTTAGAGTTCGGTCCAGTGGATCCACCTCCTGGGTCTGCCCGACCGCCCGGCCGTGACATAGATATTGAGCCTTTCTATGCTAACTGCCAAATTTCTGAGGCTGTCCTGACTTGGCCTTTGTCTTTATGCCATTTCTTAATCATTCCATTGAGCATGTATGATACAGCAATGGCTAACATATGTGTTTGTTTTGTTGCCACAACAAAACTTTCTTTTCATGTTGGAAATGCAATAGTAATTGTTATATTGAAACAATGGCTACTTCCCCAGTAACCTAATAAAATCTTTAGTGCCAAATAATCATTTTATTATTTTTGTAATGATTTGTCTAACGTTCACACACAAGATTAGAAGTGGCATATTCCTCAATCTAGAGGGAAAAATAGCGAGGCACACATCTGTCGGAGAATTTCCAGCTCAGATTGTTCAGTTTTATTCTTCTATGTTGCCCTGGCTGATAACATGCTTAACCATCTGTTTGGATGGCATTGTGCCTCCTACTAGTTTATATGAGTTTTCCAGTCTGGGCAAAAGCCAATGATATATAAATCCGTATAAACACAGAGTTTAAAACTAGCAGCTTATCAACATTTACAAACTCTCGCACAATTATGACAGCTGACAATATTCTTCCTTTTATCAGCTGTATATAATGTATGCCAATTCTTGATGTTGATAAAACCGTTCACTAATTTAGATAATTCATAAAAAAATATAATTCAAACATGTGAGAAACTTCAGTGGAATAATTGTACAGCAGTCACATTTACCAGACAAAATTATTATTACTATATAATTAAACCCCAACCAGGGTTATGTCCCTCAATCGTTGCCTTCAAAAAGTTGATCTATCAGTCTGGAGGAAATCAATATTTTGGAAACCTCGAAATATACTATTTACTACACCAGAAAGATGCCAGACAATGCACATATTATTTTTCTCTCCTCCTACAATCACAGGCTCCAATCTTTCTTGCTCTGTTGAGACCAGCACAGGAAATTCCATTTCCACCAATAAATGTAATTCAAGTATGAGCAGATGTCCTTAACCCCTTCAGCCCCCGGGCACTTTCCGTTTTTGCGTTTTTGTTTTTTGCTCCCCTTCTTCCGAGAGGCGTAACTTTTTTATTTTTCCGTCAATCTTGCCATATGAGGGCTTGTTTTTTGCGGGACGAGTTGTACTTTTAAATGAAACCATAAGTTTTACCATATAGTGTACTGGAAAATGGCAAAAAAATTCCAAGTGCGGAAAAATTGCAAAAAAAGTGGGATTGTACAATAGTTTTTGGGATATTTTATTCACCGTGTTCACTATATGGTAAAACTGATGTGTGGGTATGATGCCTCAGGTCGGTGCGAGTTTATAGACACCAAACATGTATAGGTTTACTTGCATCTAAGGGGTTAAAAAAAATTCACAAGCTTGTCCGAAAAACGTGGCGCACGTTTTGCGCCATTTTCCAAAACCCGTAGCGTTCTCATTTTTCAGGATCTGAGGCTCAGTGATGGCTTATTTTTTGCGTCTTGACCTGACGTTCTTAACGGTACCATTTTTGCGCAGATGCTACGTTTTGATCGCCTGTTATTGCATTTTGCGCAAAATTTGCGGCGACCAAAAAACGTAATTTTGGCGTTTGGAATTTTTTTGCCGCTACGCCGTTTACTGATCAGATTTATTGATTTTATATTTTGATAGATCGGGCATTTCTGAACGCGGCGATACCAAATATGTGTGTATTTTTTATTTTTTTAACCCTTTAATTTTCAATGGGGTGAAAGGGGGGTGATTTGAACTTTTAGGTTTTTTTATTTTTTTTTAATTTTTTAAAACTTTTTTTTTACTTTTTTTTTTATTTTACTAGTCCCCCTAGGGGGCTATTGCGATCAGCAATCCGATCGCTTTGCACAATCTGCAGATCTCAGCTACAGAGCTGAGAACTGCAGATTTGCTGCTTCACTTTCAATGCCGGCTGTATTCCGGCATTGAGAGGAAGTGACTCATGTTAGCCACAGGCGTCATCACATGACCCTGTGCTACCATGGCAACCGCCGAAAGTCACGTGATCATGTCACGTGACTTCCGGCGGGGGCGGGGTAAGTCACTGTCATGGCGGCGCCCATGTACATATCGCTGCCAAGACTTTGGCAGCGAAATGTAAGGGGTTAATGGCCGCGGGTGGAAGCGATTCCACCCGCGGCTAGCAGGCACACATATCAGCTGTTGATAACAGCTGATATGTGCGCGTCTCGCCGCCCGCCGGCGGCAGGGGGCGGGGCTTACCGGAGCACGATCCATGACGTATCTAGTACGTCATGGGTCGTTAAGGGGTTAAAGGGGACTTGTTTACTCAATGTGCCTGTTTTTGTAAATACTACAAATATGGAAAAAAAAATCTTTAAATTTTGCATGGCCCTATTGCTTTGTTATTGCACTTGGGAAAGTATGAAAAAAAATCCCAAGTGGGCGGCACGGTGGCTCAGTGGTTAGCACTACAGTCTTGCAGTGCTGGGGTCCTGGGTTCAAATCCCACCAAGGACACCATCTGCAAGGAGTTTGTATGTTCTCCCTGTGTTTGCGTAGGTTTCCTCCGGGTACTCTGGTTTCCTCCCACACTCCAAAAAACATTCAGATACGGACTCTAGATTGTGAGCCCCAATGGGGACAGTGTTGCCACTGTAGAATTAATAGCGCTATATACTGTGGAATTAATAGCGCTATATACTGTGGAATTAATAGCGCTATATAAATGAATAAAATTATTATTATTATTAATTAAGTGTTTATTATTCGCTTTGTCCTAATTAATCCTCCATAAATGCAATAAAAAATATATGTATATATACGTATAATGTGTATTTTATATGTGCTTTTACAGTAAGTATGTAAATATGTATATAATGCAGTAAAATGTGTGTATTTTATCTGTATATATATATATATATATATATATGCTACTTCACATAGACAACTCGTGGGATGAGGGAGTCATGGAGTCTAGGGTCAAACACCAGGGTAGTGCATCAAAGGCTAAAGGGTAAGGCAAAAGAATGCTCAGAGGAAATAGTCCGGGCTCAAGCAGTAAAAGTCAGAATATGTCAAAGGAAAAGGACCAATACAAATGAATAGTCAAAAAGCTAAGTCCGAGGCAACAAAGATCAAAATAGCAGAGAACTAAGCAGTAGGTACACACACCACCAAGCAAAGCTCTGACCATTAGCAGCGAGCTAAATAGCCATGTACTTATACTGAACAGGAGACACCTGGAGTAGACCCAGAAAACCTGGCCAGATTGGGCTCCTGGGCTGTCACTCACAATACTGACAGCCCAGCATGCCCTGGATTCTATAGGGTGGCTGAGCTGTCACTCACTACATCCCTAGGACACCATAAGTGGGGAAATCATGACAATGTATTTGCCTAAAGTAAATATGCACGTAAATGTATGTGTCATCTTCGGTCTGGCATAACGGACGGAGGCAGACACAAGTCTTGCATAGAAGCGCATTGCTGTCAGTGTGTGTTAGGGTTTTATGGTTCCATCTCATTGTTACCTACAAAGACAATGTTTAATATACACCATAAAAATAATATATATGTAAGACTGCTAAAATACAGATTTAGAGCATTAGAAAATGAGTATGCTTTAAATAAAATAGAAAGGATAAAAATAGCTCTAGAGATGAGACTCTGTAAAGGGCTAAAGTGTCCCATGAACAAAATGTAATACCTTAACTCTTAAATTAATCTTAGCTGTGAGTCTGGCTGCTAAGACACCCTACCCTCTCTACTGCTGAGAATGGGGGGCTCAAAGTTGGAGTGGAAATGTATGTGTGCTCAGCTATCCTACAGTGAATGGAGCAGTGGTCAAACACATTTATTACCTTTCCACATTTTGACTTGGAATCTACTATCTTTTGATCAGTATGGATTCCAGTGGTCTGACTCTTACCTACCTCCAGTGATCATGCATTTATTACCCACCATACCCATTAATCCATTATCTTAAAAAACAAACAGATTTAAAGGTACAATAAACTAGTCTCTAATATTTAATAAATAAATTATTTCCATGATCTTGAAGCAAGAGAACAGTTTCCAGTAATAAAGTTAATGACTGTATTTTGGCCAATATTTGAAAAAATACAAAAATTCTCAATTCAAGGGGTTCTCAGAGATTGAACTAAATAGGCATCCCTAGTATAATTGAAACTGCATTCCAGTTTCAATTATACCAGGGATAATTCTGTCACGCGGAATGGGCGTCTTTGATTGGCTGTTGGCGTAACCTGGAATCTGCCCATACATTCTAGATGCTAGAATGTATGAGTTGGTGTCAGATTACTCTAGCATCCAATCCCAGATGCCCACTCTGTGACAACGTTTGTGATTGTCTGTTATTTTAACAGTAAAATAAAACAACAATACAGAGAAAAAATATTTTATTAGAAATAAAAGAGAAGACATTTAGGACCAAAAAAAATATCCGACATCGTCCAAAGGCAGGTGAGCATCTTCAGACCAGTAAAAAGTTTTCAAGCACAGTGACGGGTTGGGAGTTTGATATTAGAGCATTTATCAACTGCCGGTCCAAGGGTGTCATTTCTAAAGCCAGGTGCATATGAAGTCTGGAATATGTGGGCAAAATGATTAGAGAATTCAGAAGGAGGGTTGACGAACATCTGATGGACATAATCAACAAAAGAGTCCCACCAATAGCTAAACACATTCACTCCATACATGGTGACACTTCGGAACTTAGATTTATGGGCATTGACCTGATTGGCTGTCCAATTCGTGGTTGTAATTGGGACCAAAAAAGTCTCCAAAGAGAGAGTAAACGGATTTATACACTGAAAGCACAAACCCTGTTTGGTCTCAATGAGACCCTTACCGTCAGTTGTTTTCTGTAGTTGCTAAGGATTCTTTAAGGACCTTAGGGACAGCCACCATGGAACGGAGGCACAAGAAACATTAAGGTGTTACCAACTCTGTCGTCAGGCAGGACCAGAGTTTAGGGTTTTTTGGGGATTCATTAGTTATCAATTCAATGTAACTTTGTTACCACTTTATTCTACCTTTTTCGAGCCATTTTTCTGTCCTTAGTGGTCAACACAATATAACTCTGCTAATATTAATTTTATGATTAGTTATGTAGACCCTTTTAATGTCACTGCATTGTTACTGGTGGTAGAAAAATCGTTTTCCTCCTGTATTCTACAAATTACAATTTGTTCTCACCTTCCCTAGTAGCTCAGTGTGTTATTAGGTTGATTCCCAAGTGAAAGTTTGCTGGTTAGAATAAAGGAGCTGCCATGAAGATGATTTCCCAAAAAAAAAACCACAGTATCATCCAGCTCATTGATAAGTGGTCTCTCTGCCAATAAAATTGCCAAACTGCATCATGTGATTGGCATGACAGTTGGAAGAATACAAAATTAAGTCTGTCCATCCATTCACAAGCCAAGAGGTGGATGTTCAAGAAATAACATCAGTCAACAAGTCGTCTCATCACAAGGTCTATTAGTTCTGGCTCAACAAACATGGCAGTATAGGGGAGGTGGCTCATATGCTTCATAATTGTTTTACAGTGTTCTCAATGCAGAGCTAAATGTGAATATCCTACAAAACGAGTTACTTTGTACACTTGAGTACTATGTATATGAAAATGGTAACATAAAGTTCAGCTGATCTGATCATCAGACATGTGCCTTAAACAGCCATGGGTGGACCAGAGATCTGCCAGGGGCTGTAAGCCAGTTAACTGACAGTGAAGCGTGTCCTTCCACATTCCCATTTGGCTCCCGTGACGTGATTGTGGGGTGCGAATGGATTGTCATGACAGCCAGAGGTCAGCTGATGACCCCTGTGTCTGTTAGGATGCACCTCCTGTGAACACCAGCTGTGAGTCAGCATTCATAGGAGATTGTGATTTCTTCTATACACTGCAATGCTGATGCATGGTGGAGGCAGCATTATGCTTTGGGGCTGTATTTTGGCAGCTGAATTTGGGGCTTTACTCAGTTTGGAGGGAATTTTAGACAGCTCCAATTATCATTCAATTTTGCCTGTTAGGCCTCTGCTAAAAAGCTAAAGATGAAGAGGAATTTCACCTTTCAGCACAGCAACAAGCCTAATAAAAATTCCAAATCTACAAAGAATGGTTTCACTAGAAGATCTAAGTTTTGGGAAGGCAAAACAAGAGCCTTGGTCTTAATCCAATTGAAAATCTAGGTTGACATGAAGAAGGCTATACATAGGAGACACCCTCGCAATCTGAAAGATTTTGAGCTCTAGCGCAAGGAAGAGTGGGCAGTAAATGCCATTTCTAGATGTGTCATACTGATAGTCTCCCACTCAAAAAGATTGATTGCTGTCATAGATCCAAAGCATACTTTAACAAAAAAATAGTTTAAGGGTGTGCAATTTATGCAACCAATTTATTTTAGTTATATATTTTTATTTTTCCACCCGAAAAAAAAGTTTAGTTTATTTTTTAAATTGAATAATATAAAATATAAAATTCTGCGATGATTCTTCTTAGTATGATTTTTTTACATGTCAAAAACCTGGCATTTTAAAAAGGGTGTGTACACTTTATATTCACTTTACTCTACATGAACAGTACTCTGAAGGAAGTGGAAAGACAAACTAAATAAAGAAAAAATGAAATAAAAACAGCAAGTAGCAGTGGATCCATGTTTAATTAATGTTTAAAACTTAGCCCTCTATTAATTTTAACTAAAAGTATATTCAGACATCTCATTTATCTGAATGAAATTAGGTGAAATGAAAGTGTAAAACTGATAAACGTGTTGCACAGTAAAGAAGTATTTTAATAAAGGATTTGCTAATATTTAAGTTATTTAAATAAGAAAACAATTCAATATATAAGAAATGCATGCACACTAGAATATAATAAATCTGATATATTCAAAACTACAAATTAAACATTACTTTACACAATTAAAGACATCCAAAACAAGCTTTGCCAAACCACTAGCCACATATAATTAGTGGAATAGTGTTCCCCAAATGGATTGGGTAATTTTTTTAACTTGAACATTTCTGTTCATGACAATCAACTTGTTACTAATCTGTATTGCAAGGTTTTCTTCCTTATGAAACTTCCACCCCTGACATCTTAAGCCTGCTTTACACGAGACAACTGATTGTGCGATTTCACAATTGATCGTACCCGCCCCCGTCGTTTGTGCGTCACGGGCAAATCGCTGCCCGTGTCGCACAAAGTCGTGAAACCCCCGTCACAAATACTTACCTGCTGAGCGATGTCTCTGTGGGCGGCGAACATCCTCTTCCTGAAGGGGGAGGGACGTTCGGCGTCACAGCGACTTCACACAGCCGCCGGCCAATAGAAGCGGAGGGGCGGAGATGAGCGGGACGTAAACATCCCGCCCACCTCCTTCCTTTTGCATTGCCGGCGGGAGCCGCGGGACGCAGGTAAGCGGAGTTCATCATTCCCAGGGTGTCACACGGAGTGATGTGTGCTGCCCCGGGTATGATGAACAACCGGTGCCATTTTAAATAAACAATATTTTGAAACTGAGCGATGAGTACACGACTCACGATTTGTGAGTGATACTGCATCGCGCGGATGTGTTACATGAGATGACGTCACGAACGATGCTGGATGTGCATCACGAACACCTTGACCCCGACGATGCATCGCACGATAGCTCATCTCGTGTAAAGCACTCTTTAGAATAGGAATCTAGATGGGTCAATATTTGCTTGTTTGGTGAGACCCAAGCTCTGACTTTCGAAGTCTAAGGTTTAGTGTTTATTAATCGATTTAGATATCGGTGTTCTCTCAAGAGCATTTAAAAGCCCGAGAACCTAAACAGGATCTGATTCATTATGGTTTTGCACCTTTTTTGTTGTTTTGGGGTTTTTTCACCAGTTTTTGCCTGTTTTCATTTGCACCTAATTATTATTTTATTTGCTCCTTTTTTAAAGCCTATTTTATGTTTTTGCCTATTTTTTTGTTTGCCTTTTGGGGAAGTTTAGGGTTGCCATGTTTTTTAATCTGTTTTGAAACACCTGCATAAATTGTCAAGTTGGAAACATATACACACCACACCAACCTTATGGGCTCGTTGTTGTTACGTAAACCTTTTTGGCTGACATGTGAATCCCGTCTTGCATTTGTGCTTTATTCCATGGATGATTAGGTGTGGCTGGTAACAAACCTTGGTGAAGGACTCAAACATTATAGTTGTGCTTTAAATTTGTTAAACAAAAATGGGACAATGGCTATGACCGTGGTACTGCAAAAGAAAAATTGCACATCCCATGGCAAAAAATGTGGTGGAAACTGTTAGCAGCAACACCCCAACCACTTCTGGCAAAAAATCAACCTGTCAGAAGTAGTACAAATGGCAGGTTACAATTGACCAACTTTACCACTGGTAAGTGACTAAGTAGGGAATATATAGAAGGTGTAATGAAATATATGTTGCATTGTTTGTCTCAGTCATGCCAGGATGATGTAACCCCTGACAGTGTCACCATTAGCTTGAATTAGTGTTTTGCTCAGTCCACCTCCTCTGACACGATAACACTAAAGGGTGCTTTACACGCTGCGACATCGCTAACGATATATCGTCGGGGTCACGTTGTTAGTGACGCACATCTGGCGTTGTTAGCGACATCGCAGCGTGTGACACCAAGGAGCGAAGCTCAACGATCGCAAAAACGTCAAAAATCGTTGATCGATGACACGTCGCTCCTTTTCATAATATCGTTGGTGGTGCATGCCGCTGGTTGTTCATCGTTCCTGTGGCATCACACATCACTATGTGTGACACCGCAGGAACGACGAACATCTCCTTACCTGCGTCCACCGGCAATGAGGAAGGAAGGAGGTAGGCGGGATATTCCGGCCGCTCATCTCCACCCCTCCTCTGCTATTGGACGGCTGCCATGTGACGTCGCTGTGACGCCGAACAAACCGCCCCCTTAGAAAGGAGGTGGATCGCTGGCCACAGCGACGTCGCAGGGAAGGTAAGACCATGTGACGGGTGTAAGCGATGGTGTGCACCACGGGCAGCGATTTACCCGTGACACACAACCGACAGGGGCGGGTACGCTCACTAGCGATATCGATACCGATATTGCAGCGTGTAAAGCCCGCTTTAGTGTTGTACAGAACAAAATTTCCATTATGTTAAGAACATCTGATTCTATTCTGCCCCTTAGTCCCCTAATCGACAGCACCTCAGGGTCTATGGAAGATACTTCAACTCAACAACTTCTCCTAGCTGATTTATTGGAAGAGAGGATCAGTCTGTCTTTGTACTCAGATGGAGGAGATGAAAGACTCAATTCTAACATGAAGCTGTGCAGCTACCTCTGTGAGCTATGGTGGTAGGGGTGCTTGCAGTATCACTCTGAGCCAGGTTAAATCTCAAAGTAAGAATCAATTGTGGTAGAAGGAGCTAATGCCATTCCCCATGCAGAGGTAACTGTTACCTTTATTCGGAATGACATTGATGATTAACATTCTGTGGTGGAAAACACCAGGAAACTAAACAGGGGTGTCGACGAGGTGATAATATTAGTGGAAGGGAGTGTTGGCTTCTGGGATGCACAGTGTAGGCGATGTGCAGCTAAAAGATCCTCAAGGGCAAAATTTGCATGTTCTGCAGTCAAATCTGGAACACATAATGTCACTATTGTTGTTAGTGTAAGAGGCTCAATGTGAAGCCCCCTAGGTGCTGTGTAGCGGTGCATTACCTTTAGGGACTCCACGTGATGGGACGGTCTGGTCACAGGTAGGGAACCTTCATTTTGGGATTGTCGTGACGCCATTCTCAGAATTGCGGTCAGTGGAGTGGAGACCGTCACTGCAGGTTAAGGGATGCCTGGGGCTGATGGTGGGTGCAGTCAGTTGTAATAGCCTCCTGAGAGTGAGGCAAGCCCCAGCGCCCTGGTTAGGTGTGTGTAACCACAGGTCGCAGAATGACTCAAACACAGCCCAAGAAGTCTTTTAATGTGTTTACTCACTGTTTGGTGGTCACTGTGAGATGCCCGGGCGACACTGCGATAACCAGGTGGAACCAGGAATTCCAGAAGGCCATTCTGAGGGTAGCTGTCCACTCGCCCTCCTTGCACTCCTTTTGTTTGGGAGGATCCCTTACTTGAAGTGTGGTAGGATTCCTCCAGGGAAGCTGTTTCTAAACCCCGCTCCCCTCTCTGGCCCGTCTGCCGGCAGCGTGACCTTGGTGGGATGGCTTCTGGCCCTGTCCCCTTATGGGCCTGGTGATTGCTGCTTGGCTCAGACTCTGTGTGGTGGTGGTGAGGGCATGAAGTACCCGCACCTGAAGTTGAGCAGCTCTGGATGATTTGCTGCCTGCTCTGGGGACCTGTCTCCCCTTGCATGCTGGAATCTCAGGGATCTCCTTACTCAGCCACCCCTCTCTCTGGGTGTCTTTCAGGCCGACCCACAGGTACCCTTTCTCCACCGTGTTCAGCTACTGCACTCCACAGGGCCTGGCTGACATGAGAGCCCCTCTGCTCCCTTCCACACTCCTGAACACTCTGCCTCAGACTGCTCGCTCCTCCTTCTCTTCCTGTCTGCCCTGCTTCCTAGCAACCAGCCTCTGAGCACACCCCTTGATGGGAATTGAAAGTTAACCCCTTCTGGCTACCCAAGGGTCCCTTCTGATGGTGTGCAAGACCTGGTCACTATGTGTTTGTGTGTGCCCCTCATCCTGGCCTTTAGAGATTACCTGGAAGCACTGCCCCCAGCATGGGTGTAATACTCTGTGGTGCCTGACCAGGTCAGGGGCGCCACACTCAACAGTGCTAATTTCTATATGTGACATGATGAACCAGAGGTTTCATCTGCTTGAGTACCAACTTGTTGCATATCATAATACATAATCACACAGCCTGAACAGTTATTTTCAGTCATATCTGCACTGTGTCCTTGCTCCAGCCAACCTGAGAGCCGACCTCTGGCTTAGCAGATTGGACCAGTGCAAAATAGTGACATGGTTTGCTATTGGCATACTGTCATGTACAATGTACTATCAGAAAAGTAATTTACTGTGGCTTTGTAACAACCAAGATGATCAGATAATTTTCTGCCAAGCATGAAAAACCTTACATTTGTTAAATGGAATTAGGCATGGATAAGTGTTCACTTTCATTTGCGTATGACTGATGTCAGTGATTACATCTGACGTACCATCTGCCTGCCTGACTGTCTATTGTCTACCTCCTATATTGTTTTTGCTGTTGCCAGTGCCATGCATGTATTCCCTGTCCATGGTCCATCTATACTGTAAAACTGCTATCAATTCTGCTGTTTCTGTCATACATATCCTCTTTATCTACCCCATACTAATTATTTACAGTGAAGCTTCTGACACTGCCACTGTATATCCACGCAGACACACAGTGCCTGGCTGTCCACTATGTTTCATAGTGATAGACTACTGCTGCTGCTGGGACTGCCAGACTGGCCCTTTACTGCCAGACATCTCTCTGCCGGCTGTCCAAATGCCCTACTGTATGGCTTCTGTCACTGCCACTGCACCATCACATCATCCACACATCTACTGGTTTCACATTGTGTTTTAAATATGTCCTTTATAAATACACAAACATTAAATGGCTCATAAATTCAGATGTTTCTTTTTAAAAACTTGTTAACAACAACCCATTGATTTTTTTTTGTCCCTTTTAAAACAGCTAGCCTGTTTCTGCACCCTAAAGAAAGGATAATTTTTGGAATTCTTGATGAAAAAAACATTTGTAATTAGTTTTTGGTTTTGCCAACAATAGACCTAATGCAGACCCCAAAAAAGAGATACATTTTAAATAGTATGTGAGAAACCATTACTTTTTCACTTTCAAAAGTGCTGAGCACAACTGTTTATCCTCCCAAATAAAGGGATAATTTTGGATTTGAAAACAGTTTTTGAAACTCCGCAAACAGGGATACTTTTTCACCAACCTGTGTGAAAAAGCCATGGTTTCATCTATTACATCACCTGTGTGTAATCAAAAGCAAGGCAAGCCTTTCTCCCCTAAGAAAAGATAATTATTGGATTTGCTTCTACAATTTAAGTAGATTAACAAGTCTGACACTACAGTATGTTGTTCAATAGCTTATTATTTACCACTTGTTTTTATTTAGCCAGACAGGTTGTGATCAGTTGAAAATAAACAGGGCTAAATTTACAATTAAAACTCTCAAAAGGAGTTCAATACTTGTCTAAGTGATATTATAGTGTTGTAAGCGTATTTTCAGGGCAATTAGATATTTCGCGGTATTCAGATTTTAATTTGAGGAGAATTTGGCAAAGCTGCGAAATGTGAATTTCAAACAGTTTGATAATTTCTAATATAATAATAAATAATATTTTTTTTGAACCAGTGCATATGTGTGGCGCCCCTGAGGCTTTCGTCACCACAGAGGTACTGCACCTCAGCCAGAGGTGTGGTATCCCATCCTGGGTAAGAAGGGGGTCATCTACCGGTTCACAGACAAAACCTGCACACACCAATTGTTAGGTCACACACTGGGTCAGGGTTTAAGGCAGGTACTCCATTAATGCTGAGAGTAGCGACCAGTATACCTGGTTATCGGGCCTTAAGTCCCATTCCCTGGCCTTGAGGGGTGGAGTCTGGCAGGGGGGAGTGTAGGAGGAGTCAGTGGGTCAGTAGGAAAAGTGGGCAGAGCTAGGTTTTGAAAAGGGAATGGTTGAGGAGAACTGGTTGGGACCAGTTAGGGTGAGTTCAGTCAGTTGAGGCAGTCTGTCAGAGAAGTGACAGTTGACAGGAAGATCTAGTCAGAGAGGAGTGTAGCCAAAAGGAGGTTTTAGGTGAAGATCCTGGGGTCTTGCTAGGCCCAGATGGCACCGATTGAAGGGATTCCAGAGTGCCACGGATGTGTGGGAGGCCTCCGTGGACTTGTTCCACCAAGAACACTGGGGTAGAGGAATCTGGTCGCAATAACGGGGATGGACCCCAGGCTAAAGAAGAGAAACATTTCCTTTAGCAATCCGACGGCCCGGGAGGTTGCTTCAGGCACCCGAGGCCACAACTTGCCACCCATCACCTGCAAGGGGGAGCAATAAGAGGACCAACGTCAGCCAATCTTTGGACAGGCTCGGTGATGGAGGCGCAGGACAGTCTAGTTAAGGTTGGCGCTAGTGAGACGGCCAGAGAAGGACACAATGAGGGGTGCAGAGGTACTGACCCTTGAACTATTCGGGCTCGGCGGAGGCCAACAACAGTGAATCCTGGCACACCACGGGTAACTGATCAGCTGCAGTGTTGGAACCAACAGTGAGAAAAGCATCTTAACTGCAAGCCCCGTGTCGTCTGCTTTGTCCTGCACCTCATCAACATCCACCATAGACTTGACAAACGGTTGCCCCGGGGTACCCGCTCCACCTGTGGGGAGCAAGAAACACCTCAGCTGCCATAACACCAGCCCCGGAGGTCCTGTCCAGCAGTCGCGGCTCCAAAGCCGCCATCCACAGGTGGCGCTAAGAATATTATACAAACTTTTTTACCGTCTCCCCCAATTCCACCACATTAATTGACTCCTCCATGGTCACGGAGTCGGGCACCACCACCGCTGACTACCCCGGACTAGTCCGGCCCGACACTGAGTCACCTAAGGCCCTGGGGCAGGTGAGTCACTTGCATTAGGTATTGTTGTTTGTCATAGCTTTGTTAATTTTTAAGTAATCATTTTATATGCAATTTTTACACTTGTGCATTATGTACTGAAGCAGGCAGATACTTATCCATCATGCAATATCATTTATGAGGCATCTGATTTGCTACAACTGTATTCCGAAACATGATAATGACTTCAAATATGCAGTGTAAATAGGAACAAGGAGTCCTAGAAATAATAAAATGACCCCCACACAACCATGATCTCAACATCGTCAAGTCTACCTGGGGTTATTTGAAGAGACAGAAGGATTTGTACAAGCTTACATCCACCGAAAATCTCTGTTTAGTTCTCCAAGATGTTTGGAAAAACCTTCCTGCAAAGCTCCTTCAAAAAGTGTGTAAAGTGTACTTAGAAGAATTGATGCTTTGATGCTGTTTTGAAGGTACTTGATGGTGGTTACATCAAATATTGATTTGATTCAGAGATATTTTTGGTGAATTCTCTTTGCATTTTGTAGATTGATATAAAATAAACTAGTAACACTTTTATTTATTTATTTATTATTATTTTTTATTTATTTTATTTTTTTTAAACATCCATACTTTGCAGCACTGTTTTCATGTCTGGCTAAAACAGCACTGTATATCATTACTTACAAACTCTATTCTGAAAGTACAGTCACAGACATTTGTACAACTAACCTACTGCCAATCTGCCACAAATCCTAAACTCTATTTTGACATATAGACCTTGATAGTTAATGAAAGAAGATATCCCTTTAATATAATCTATTTCACAGTACTCTGCATATTACTTTTCCTTATTAGCACAATAATTTACAATTATAATTACAGAACTGTCACCTTCTTTAAATATTAGATGAAATTACACATTTTTTCAGAAGAACGTACTAGATGACATGTTATTTGATGAATATTATGGTAATTAATGTGCGCATTTATTCATTAATATAATGTAAAAGCCGCTAACACCACTTAGTAATTTCAATGTGGTGAATTTTAATTTTCTTCTATTAAATAGATGTTTCTACTTTCTTGTCATCATTAGTAACCTTTATATACAGTAAAATCATGCATAAGCAGATCTTTTCCAATGGTTGTATTAATTTACTAGTTATATTAATTTTCCTAGACAGGAAAGAGGTGGAAGTTTTTAACAATAGGCTTTCTCTTCCATGCGAAATTACAGTACTTCTTCCAAGATAAATAAAACTGATAAATATGATGATCAAAAATATACCAATACATAACTCAAGACCCCCATGTAAATATTTATTATAGCAGAAATGAAGAGAGACGGCCAGGCACCGCAGACTCAGGTGCGTACTCACAGGTTTATGGTTCACATGAATGTCGGATCTCCAGCTTACTCCAGTGGTGCTCAGCCAGAAAGCAGAAATCCAATGAAATCTTTAAGTCAGGAAAAGCGGCACTTCACAATGGAGCATTTGCGGAATTTTTATTGCGCAATAGTAAGCACAATTACAACATACATGGGGAGGGAGGGGTGCAGGTACGCCGGACGACAGCCATTTCGCACCATAACAGGTGCTTCCACAGGTCTGAATTTGTGCTTACTATTGCGCAATAAAAATACCGCAAATGCTCCATTGTGAAGTGCCGCTTTTCCTGACTTAAAGATTAAATATTTATTATGCATAATGGTCCCATACAGTATATAGTTCTTGCCGTAGCAATAGCCCTAAAATTAATGTGCTTGATTAAACACTTTTTTTGGCTTCGTGGAGGGTCAGGTTGTTCGGCCCTTCATTTCCTAATGAGCTCTAAAGGTAAAAAAACTAATCGGTAAAAGGCATGCAAAAAGAAAGGGCGTGTCACTATGAGTTTTGCACAAAACATACCGATTGTCATGGTGGCATCAGACACTGTTCCCATTACAGATCCTGACACTTCACGTTATGGGTTTCTCTGGTGCTTTTGAGCTATACAGGTTTGAGCATCAAACAGCTGTGGGCTCATTCATGATCAGGCTTGCAAGAATTAACCTCTGTTTGTCTGCTTTTTACTTCAGGGATCACATGTTGTGGGAAGCCTATCACATTGGCTCCCTTTGTATTTAAGAATCTGTCCTCGCATGCCGACAATAGTTTAAAGCTGTGTTGGTCTGTGTGCTGTTGTGTCCTAGTCCTGCTGGTGATTGCATTTCTGTGCTGGGAATTGTTGTGGAGTTCTCCCATCGTCTTGTTGTTTCCTCTCTGTTCTTATTTTCCTCCTAAGCTCTTATTGTCTTATACCTCTATGTGAGCATGCTGATAGTTTCTGGTTTCCTCTGTTTGTCTATTTCTATTGGCTTTATCACTCCTGCCCCGGCCCTCTGTGACGCCCTGGACTAGCCAGGTAGTCCCAGATAGACCCCCGCACTACACCTGTCCCCCAAAAAGGTGTCAACAGCCAACCATTAAAACCTAGTCAGGTCCCTCAGTGCTTGATGAACACACCGGGGGGCGGAGCCAGGTGGTTAGCCACGCCCACTGAGGAGTTCAGAGGGCCTGAGGCAGGAAACACAGAGAGTTCAGTTTGAATGTTGAGTAGAGGAATAGTCAGTGTGGAAGCAGGCCTGTGCCCAGGTCTGCAGGAGTCTGACAGGTGCCGGGGTTGGAGACCGGGCACCTTTGGCTAGGAGGCAAATGGTGGCCTTAGCTTTCAGGAGCCTGGAAGACGGCTCGGTGGAACCGTGGTGGACCGGGACAGGGTAGTGGCCCGCCGGTACCGACCCGGGGGAACCAACTCGGAAACCGGAGCACACAGAGGGGTACTCAGACCCTGAAACGAGGTCCAGAATCCACTGGACTGAGTTAATTAACTGATTGCAGTCTAGACTATAGGTCCTTTCCCACCCAAGTCCCGACTGAAGACAACCGCCCAACGAGGGGGATAGGAAGCCACTGCAAAGGCAGAGAGATCCCACGGGCCAGTGTTTGCAGGCAAAAGGGCTCTCCCGACATCCACAAAGCTGGGGAGCGGACTCCCGTCGCTGAAGCGCAGGCAGCCCAAATACACAACACGGTGCAGGAGAAAGGCCAAGACCACCGAACCTGGTGAGGGACCAGACGCATAAACATCTCCCCCGGGTGCACCGTATCATGGATACGTCACGAACTCAAGTGCGGCTCCGGCCGTGCACCTACCTAACCCCCTCCAAAAGCGCCAGCATCCCCTTTCAGAACGAAGTGACCCCGGGTCCGGAGGCGCTCGAGCCACCCACCAACAAGCCCGGGCGGTACACCTCCCCTGGGGTTGGGTGGAGGGGGTATAAGAGCAGGTCAAGTGCAGAGCCAGGAAGGCAGCTCAGACATCCTCATCCTAAGAGGTAACTCTGAGATTAGGATAGCTAGGTTCCCCTAGCCTGGGGGCCAGTCTAAAACCTCTTGTCCTCTGCTTTCTCCGTAATCACCATGACAGGGACCTGTGATGAATAAACCTCTTTAAGACTAAAGGCCACTTTACACACAGCGACATTGCTAGCGATGTCGCTGGTAAAAGCACCCGCCCCCGTCGGTTGTGCATCACGGGAAAATCGCTGCCCGTGGCGCACAACATCGCTTACACCCGTCACACATACTTACCTGCCTAGCGACGTCGCTGTGGCCAGCAAACTACCTCCTTTCTAAGGGGGCGGTTCTTTCGACGTCACAGCGGCGTCACTAAGCATCCGCCCAATAGAAGCAAAGGGGCGGAAATGAGCGGGCTGAACATCCCGCCCACCTCCTTCTCTCCTCATTGCGGGCGGCCGCAGATATGGTAATGTTCCTCGTTCCTGCGGTGTCACACATAGTGATGTGTGCTGCCGCAGGAACGATGAACAACCGCAACAATATTCGGGAAAGGAACGACGTGTCAGCGATCAATAATTAGGTAAGTAATTTTGATCGTTAACAGTCGTTCCTGCGTTTCACACGCAGCGACGTCGCTAACGAGGCCGGATGTGCGTCAAGAATTCCATGACCCCAACGACATCTCGTTAGCGATGTCATTGTGTGTAAAGCCTGCTTAATACCTGATGTTTTGTTAGGATGTTTACAGAAATGTAATAAATGCATTAGATCAAATTATCTGGTGAAACACATATAGAAGATTGAAGAAAACTTGTGTGTTTCTGCACTGCCTGAACAGAGAAGACCATTTGAGGATGAAACCAGAGACAACAACCACATAAAAGTGTGGTTTATTTGGCAAAGTGTTTTGAAGAAACACACTTCTTTAAGACAAACCACAATTTTGAAGAAGAGTGATTTTTTTAAATGTGTTGACAAATAAACCACACTTTTATGTCATTCATGCCTATGGCTTCATCCTCAATGTTTTCCTCTGTTCATTCAGTGCAGAAACATCCCATTTTTCTTCAATCTTCTGTATCCTGAAATACATGAGGGTTTATTGCAGCCTTTCTTAAGTGCTATATTCAGTTGTGGTCATACAAACCAGCCACATGAGCATATCCATTGTATATCCTTTTATTGAGATAAGACCCAATTGCATTAGTGTCTTTCCAAGCTCTCCTCCATGGTGAAAAACATATTTTCCTCACGGAGTACCTAGAGGTCCTGTTCTCAAAATGGCTCCTGGTGGAGGAGCATTGGCCAAACCTGACCATCTGCCTCCTTTAATAGAAAGACAACTTTCCCATGTGCAGTGTTTTTCTGGTGGTGGAAGCTGGTGGACATGAGACTGGCCACATGCTCCTCCATCAGCAGCCTTTTTCAGAGCAGAAGTACTGTTAAGCAAAATAATTTCGTAGTCTGTTTCAAAAGTAAGTGCAGGAGAAGAATGTATAATACTTAACAATTAGTAAGTGCTGCAAAATCATTCTTTGAACCCATTTAGTCAAATAAAGTGGCTAACTGCTTTAATCAAGAATGGTACTGTCTTTATGTATAGTTTGGTTTTACTAGAAACTAATAAAGGTTAATGCCAAAACTCATAAAGATTAATGCCCACGACTCAACAAGACTAGAATTTCTCACGTCGGCCTTGATTAGGGGCTAAAAAAGACTGTGAAGCACCTGATTAACAGGCATATGCCTTTTAATAAACCAGGCGAGGCACAAACTGAATGCGCTTCTGTGCTTCACATCACAAATCTTACTCCAGTCCTTGACTGGAGTAAGATTTGTGGCTTAAGAAGTAAGGAATGCCACAACTCATCATGAATTTGAAGAGAGGAGGTTGCCACCCTGTCAAGACCCCACCTTGCCCCAGCTACTCCTACTTTGTTGGAACTGGGCAAAGGTGTGAAAATACCAAAAGTCACAATTATTGTGAAGTCTCGCACTGCACAAAATTTTTGTGTGCAATTTTTTTAAAGCTTTTTACAACTATTTTCTGGCTTACAAACTTACATGAATTAGGGCCTATGGGCTTCCTCATTCATTAATTCCTCTGTCAGTCCAAGTTTAAATGGTTGAAAAATAAGAATGGCTCTAACTGATGAATGTCTGATGGTGTAATACATGCACAAATTGGTCCCGAAAGTCAGATATTCTGAAGTAGCTCACAGGGGCTCCCATTATAATTGTATGTGTCAGCCATTTTCTCCCCTAAAAGGCCCCTTCAGATGTGCGCACAAAAACTCACTTGTGGCATGTTCCATTTGGTCCATCCATGCGGCCATCTGTGTGTATATGTGTGTCATCCATGTGACATCTGTGTGGCCGTCTGTGTGTACATGTGTGCCATTTGTGTGCCTTCTGTGTGCTATCAATGTGACATGTCCCGGAAAAAACTCAAAACACTGAAATTATTGGTTTTGATGTGTAAAATAGGTGCTAAGTTTGCAAGGACCATTGAAAAAACTGCTAAACCCAAAGATTGTGGACTTTTTTTGTGCCTTCTGTGTTTGTGATGTTTGCTGACCATATGGTTTGGAAACATGTCACACAGTCATGAGTTTTGGTTGGCCTTGTGCTGCTCCCTGTTACTTCACTACTGTGCTGGGTGACAGATGATTACTGAGCAACAACAGTGACATAAAAGGCTGTGGGTATACTCTAGTTTTGCAGCGTGGTGTGTAAAAGCACTTCCATACCTGATATTAAGATCTACAAAAGTACCATGCCACATTTGATGCTTTTTGTCACCTATTGGTTGGAAGTTTTGACCAACTAGTTAAGGAGCTGCACCATCATCATCTTCTTCAGCAAGACACTTGTACGAGCATTTCAACAATGCCTCTCATATCACACTGTGTGCAGTTTTTTTTTTTACTAGAAATGATTGTTTTAACATCTGTAAATTCACTGTACTATGACTTTGAGGCAGTAGGAAACAGGTGTTCCTACACTGAGCCTTAAGCTAGCGGGCTCTAAGCTATTCCTAACCTCAGGGATACTCCTAATGGTCGAGATGCCAAGTCTCCTTCTTGGCCCTGCTCCTGACCAATCCTGATCTGATACCCCCTCCCCAAGAAGGGACAGAACAGGAGTGAGAGTAAACTCAGAGAAAAACAGACAAGGGAAAAACCAAAACAATGTCACTCAGCATACACACAGAGAAGTATATGACAATAACGGATTAGGATGAAAACAAGACCAGGAAGGAAGCAACAAGACAAGAGGGGTAAACTCCACAACCACTCCAAGCTAAAAGCAACAACTTCATCAGAAATTCTGGAACACCAAAGCTCACATACCAACACAGAAAAACCTATAGCTGGCATGGGTAAAAGATTTCATCCAGCATAAATAGCTGATGTGATTGACTTCCCCACTACATGTGATTAAAGGAGTCTCACAAGCAGGCCAGGAGAGATTAACTCTTAATTAACTGTTAATTAGCACACAGCAGATCGACGCCTGAGTATTTCTGTGTTGATTCCAGACACCAGAGAATCCATTGGGCAAAGTGTCAGAATCAGCAATTTGAACACAGACCAATGCCGCCATGATAGTTGACAAAGCTTGTGCAAAACGCCATGTGGCATTCACTGGCATGCAATGATTGGGTGCCAACGATGTCTGAATGGTTTTATATTACGTTTATGTTGCTGATTAAGATTATTACTTCAGTTTTGCCAGACCAGATTGGCTGTAGATTCTAAGATATTTAATAGTTATTTAATTAATTAATACAACACAATTGAAGAGCATTCAGCATTGAAAGAATATTATTATTTTTGTTACCACTACTAAGTAAACAGTTTAAAATAATATAACATAAATTAACTGATATAACATTAATTAGATATTAGCTGTTATTAATGTCAATGCTTCAAAAATCATTGTTTATGTGATTTCCATTAGTGTGTGTCATCAGAACCATCACGTTGGAGACTTCTGTTGTAGTCTACCATCACAGGTATGTTCCATCTGTCTTAATATCTCTCCTCCATCACCGTCATGTCCTGGTGGAACCTCTCTCCTTGTTCCTTGTCGAAGTCTCCAAGGTTATCTGGAAATCTGTTTAATTGATGGAGATATACATCATATTAACTTCCAAATTTCCGAAGTTAAAAACAAATTGAGAGAGACAAAAAGCCCAGATATGGTCTTACCTGAGTAGTGGATAGAAAGGTAAGCTCACCTGTAGTAGTTGTGAAAGTCACAACTACTGTATAAACGTGTACCAACGGCTGCTGCAGCTACTCGGTGGAAGATGATAGGTTCAGATTAAGGAAAGGGTTAAGTGCTGCGCTGCTATTGAAGAAACTCCAAGATCCATTAGATAGGAATTGTGATCTTTATTCATCTACACGTTTCATAGATTATTCTCCATCTTCAGGAACAAACATCACAGGCGCTTGCTATCTTTTTGGTCTTGGATTTTCTTCAATGGCAGTACGGCATTTAACCCTTTCCTTGATAGATGATGAAGACATCAGAGGGTGAGTATAAGATGAGGCCTGGGACCTTAGATTAGAAGCACCACTACAGAGGTAAGATAAAAAAAACCTGGACTGGTGCAATTAGAAGTGTACTATCTGGCATTAGACCCTTATATTAGCTTAGCATGTTTTACTACAAAATTGGCAGTCTTGTATTTATTTCTAGGTAGCTACATGGTGGGCTCCAAGAATGATTTTCTCTGGTGTTCCCAAGGTACTCCAGTCCGACACTGACGGCTACTACCTGCCATACACTCCAATCTCTGCTTCTCTTCAGAGTCTGACAGTGGATGGCCTGCTTGTCTGGTAAACACTGGTGCGGGATCGTCATTGCCATGTGAAGTCTTGTTGATTCCAAATCAGGATAAGCCTACTAAGCTTTCTTTTAACGATTAAAGCCATTAATCTTTACAAAACAAAAATAACATTTGTCTAAGTGGTTTTTCCGTTATCTCAATAGCATTGGCCCACCAAAGGTAAACTTTTTCATTCACCATTTGTCTCCAAGCTCCATTTCTTTCTCCAAGCTGTACTCTAAAATAAGCCAGGTTTACTTGACACACAAAGATTGTGATATTTCTTCTTTCAAGGTAAGGTGTCGCACTTTTTTATTTTTGTATTAATAATAGTAATCATGAAATTAAGTATTTTTAATACAAAATTAAATGAATTGTTTATTTAGTTTTTATTTAATTCTAGTTTTACTGAAACACTGGGGGCTGCCATCTTGGATTTGCTGTAAGTAACGACAGTTACTCACCTCAAATACGACAGCACATGTACATAGAAGACAGTTGTCGCTCTCCGACACGATCTCCTGCACTATGTCTGCTTCCTGCTGTGACCTGGACAAGCCCCCTGGGCTGTCGAGATCACAGCAGAGGAAGGAGATCACCACCATCATTGTGGAGACCACAGCGTATGCTGTGTGCTGCACTTTCCCCCTGTCTCCCACCGGGATATATGAATACCGATGCCACCACTTCCCACCCCCTTCCCCCCACCGCTGCCGCTGCTACCCTCTGTCCCCCCCGCCGCCACCCCTCTGCTGCCACTCTCTCTTCTCCCCACTGCTCCCCTCCCAGCCGCTACCCCCACTCTCGTGTGCTCACCTCTGACCTCCACTTCTCAGCCTAGCGGAGCTTGGTATACTGAGGAGTAGTGCAGAGCATTGCAGGGCGTGCGTGTGACAGAGCATTGGGGGGAATGCATTTGGCAGAGCATTTGGGGACTTGCGTGGGGCAGAGCATTTTGGGGGCATGCATGCAGCAGAGCATTTGGGGACATGCGTGCGGCGGAGTATCTGGGGGCATGCGTGCGGCAGAGCATTTAATAGAATATATTAGTATTATTGTTGCAGGTTTTTATATACTTATTAAGACAGAACCTTTTGGGCATAAACCAAGACTGGGTTGACAAACGGTTACTGTAGCCAACGTTTTTCCTCAGTAAATTCACAGTAGAATTCTGACTTCAAAAAGTTGCTTTTATAGGATTGTAGGCCTACAAATTAAAATAATACAAAATAATTACTGTATATAGGATATTTCATTACCTAAGACACTGTTAAAGAGTAAAAAGACAGACCAAAAGCTATTGCATTTGTTATCACACACAAGTCACACTAGGGGAATACATTATTTTCATGGTCCATTAATTATCTCAAAACTAGAACCAATTCAGCAAAACCAATGGGATTTTTTAAATGAATCACATTCATTATAGGAAATTAGTGACATATGTGTGAGAAAGAACCTACATGTTTTTTTCTATGTAGGTTCTTTCTCACACACATCACTAATTTCCTATAATGAACGTGATTCATTTAAGTTGGTGTGGTGACCTATTCACATACTCACCAAGTCTAAGATCAGTTCCTGATCGAAACTCGTCTGGTGTCCAGTGCTGATTGTGACTCCTGTCTTTTTCTTGTGAGATCCACTATTTTGTACGATATTAAAGAATCCAATAAAGTAGCGGATTTTATTGAAATTCTCCTGGAAGCTGATTCCTTTACTTCACTTGCCGACATACAAGCTGACATCAGCAGCGGATCCCACGCTTCCATGGTGTTAGAGGATTAAGCGCCAAAGCATGTGGTGAGCTGGACTATCTCTATTTTGCTGAAATTTATACACAATATTCCTGCACCAAGTCTGCATATCCTGGCAAAAAAATTGCATCAAAACCGCATTGTGTTTTGATGTGTTTTTTTTGCCTGAAGATGCAGATTTGGTGCAGGAATATGGTGTATAAATTTGAGCACCAAATCTTTAACTCTTCGCAAAAAAAACTCAATTTTCTGCCAGGAGAGGGAAGCCTGCAACCTCAGTTCACCTGAGGTGAGGTCACTAAGTTCAATAGGGTCACCTGAGGTCAGTTTACCTGTAGTCAAAGGTGGAGTACCGTGAGAACCTCCAGCTGTGACCGCAGATAAACTGCTCACAGCTGTGACTCAGTCAGTCTCTGCCTGAAGCCACAGCATGCAGACATGTTCTGTGACTGGGCACTGTGAGTTCTGAGCCAGAATCATCGTGTGATTACGTCGTAACCGTACTCCGTCGTACTCCGAGTGGATTACGTCGTAACCGTGGGTTTGGGGTTAATAAATTGGAGAAAGAGGGTATTTTGTTTATATTGTTTTTCAAATAGAGGGTTATTTTAGGGTTTGTGTTTATTGTTTTCACTTACAGATTAGTAATGGAGGGTCTCATATATGCCTCCCTTTACTAATCTAAGGCTTACTGCTAGCTGTGAGCTGCCCTTAACCCCTGATATTACCCCAATTTCCACCACACTAAGGCAATCGGGATGAGTCAGGTAAAGTGCCCGGATTGTTACATCTAATAAATACAACAATTTTGAGGCTAGGGCCCAATAATTATGTGTCTCTCCAGCCTAGGAATACCAGCTCCCAGCTGTCGGTTTTATCATGGCTCGTTATCAAAATTGGGGGGACCTCACGACGTTTCTTTAAATTATTTATTTAAATAATTTAAAACAAAGCCACAAGGGGTCCTACTTATTTTGATACACAGCCAACATAAACACATGGCTGAGGGCTGCAGTCTGTAGCTGTAGTCACAATATGGGGAAACCCTATGCCAGTTTGTGTATTATTTATTTATTTTTACACCACTATAGAGAAGCAGATAGCATGTGCAACTCCAAGCAGTCACACACGCTGTCACACAGGGTGGAGGCCTACTTTGACTGCAAGTGGGCTGGGGAAGCAATAAATATGTATGAGGGTAATGAGCGGACCCACACAGCAGAGAGCTCCGTGTCCAGGGTCAGTGCACGGATACTTGGTATCCGGCACGGATCATGAATTTTACAGTTCCTCCATCACTAATCCTAATTTTTTTTGGAGACAAAATGCTGAAAATCTCAATGATTTTTCTGTGAAGTTACAAGCACTGCAGTCTATTACCCATATCTATGTGTCTTTCTTTGCCTATGTAGAATTACACACCTATTCAACTCTTTTTGTCTGCAGCCTCCTTATCTCCCTAGCCCTCTTGCCCTCATGATCATGATCAGGCAGCAGCAACTCTATGTGATTATACCACCTGCTTGCTACACCAAACTTTTATCCTCTAGATTAGTGGACCTATCATAAATCATTTGAATTTGGGCATTCAACAGGAGGAGGAGAACACACTCCATGTGGGGGATAGGTGCATGCCTTAGATTTCACATAATCACCAGTTGTCCGCCATTTTATTTCATCATATAATGCTAATAAATTATGTTGTAAGGATAATATATTCATCTTTTGAAAATATATAGAATTTGCTTCAATATTATTTTACTATTTTAAAATAGAGTTAATTAGGCAGGCATGTATAGGCCCATTAAATAACATAATTCCTTTCAATATCTCATAAATCATAAATATATCCTTAACAATTTGCAAGGACATTCTCAGGCTTTAAAACCGGAAGGCTTATTTTTACTCTGTGGGTTTCTACCTTCTGTATACCAAACAGAAAAAAATGACAGAACATTTATGATTAAAGAGAGAGAATGTGTAGCCTATTTGTTGCCTTTACAACCATATATCTCAAATAGATAACAACTTTGATTTGAGCTCTATAAAACACATGCGGTCTTATCAATAGAAGTCATTAATTAGTTGCATTTGAATGATGTAAAATTAGCTCCATATAAAGTAGCGGAATGTAAAGAAGAGTAGATCAGCAGCCAGGAAAACAGTCATTCTGATTAAAACAGAAGTTGGAAATCGATCTAAGGATATGCCATTTATTTGTAGTCACAAAGAACATTTTCTTCTGTTTTTCAGCAATTCTATCACACCCGTGAATAGCCTGTTAAAAGTGAATGAAGTATGGGATATCTATCCAAAAAATAATAAGAACACATTCTGTATGACCTCTTAAACCCCAAATTTGGGAGTGAGAAACATTGTTTTGCCAATACACTAACCTCATATAGGTGGTGCCGTGTAAAATAATTCTAGCCTTTGTCCGTTTCAAAGTCAATTAGCTAGTTACTTTAGTCAAAGACAGTTTTAGAGAAAGTGTGGCCCTTTGCAATATTAAAGGTAGGGCCCCAAACCTTGATGGACTATACAAACAACACACATACAGTACTTGACTAAAGGTACCGTGACACTAAGAAACATCGCTAGCAACATTGCTGCTGAGGCACAACTTGCTAGCGATGTTGCTGTGTGCCTGGCCCCTGCTGTGAGGTCGTTGGTTGTTGCTGAATGTCCTGGACCATTTTTTAGTTGTTGCTCTCCCTCTGTGAAGCACACATCGCTGTGTGTGACCGCGAGACAGCAACAACTGAATGTGCAGTGATCAGGGAGCCGGCTTCTGCGGATGCTGGTAACCACGGTAAACATCAGGTAACCAAGAAGCCCTTACCTTGGTTACCCGATATTTACCTTCGTTACCAGTGTCCGCCGCTCTTACGCTGCCAGTGCCGGCTCCCTGTTCCCTGCACTCCTAGCCACAGTACACATCGGGTAATTAACCCGATGTGTACTGTGGCTAGGTATGCAGGGAGCCAGCGCTAAGCGGTGTGCGCTGGTAACCAAGGTAAATATTGGGTTGGTTACCCGATATTTACCTTAGTTACCAAGCACAGCATGCTTCCACTTGTAGCGACGCTCCAGCGATCCCTGCCAGATCAGGTTGCTGGTGGGATCGCTGGAGCGTCGCTTAGTGTGACATCTCACCAGCGACATCCTAGCAACTTACCAGCGATCCTTATCAGGTTGTATCGTTGTTGGGATCGCTGTTAAGTTGTTTAGTGTGACTGGGCCTTAAGTTTCAAAGACATTGAATGGAAAGGAAGCACACGTCTGATAATCACCCCATTCAAACAGATTGATGGAGATCCTAGCTGTTATACACCAAGTACTCAAACATTTATCACCCATCCTATGGATAGATATATGGTGTTCGTGGGTAAAAAACAAACGTTTCTATTTAATGGGAAGGTAGAAAATAACAGAACTATACTCAAGTTGCTAATGGCTTCTCCTTACCCCTGGTATCTCCTGTATTTGCTTAGAATTTCCACATGAAGCATATTGTCACAATAAAGGACACAAGCAAAACAGGTCCCCTTTCCAAATTCAGTATATAAGGGCTTTTCATTTCAATAAGCCATCAAAATGCACCTTTCCATCTGCATTGGAGTTAGAAATGGCCCCCCTTACCTCTTGGGCCCCTGTGTGGCTGCACAGGATGCACCAATGATATGTCTTTCCCTGCATCTTCCTACACATGCAGGCAGCAGGGCACATACTCACATTGACATGTCCTATAAGCATTCTAATATAGGGTTTCTGTCAATGCAACAAAGCAGAGAACTAGTAGTGCTATTTATTTGCAAAAAAATATTAAAATTAAAAAACCCCGAGGTCCACCTTTTGATGTAAAACAGCAAATAATTTTATTGTATAAAATGATTGATTACCCATTTCAGTGAATTCCCATTCATCAACTAAAGTTATTTTTATGCAAATACTCAAAGGGGTTGCCAACTACTTTATCGTTGATGGCCTATCCTTAAGTTAGGTCATCAATGTCTGATCGGCTGGAGTCCAACCCCTGGCAACCCCACCAATCAGCTGTTTTTGCTGCCGGCGGCTGCATTTGGTGGCCAAAAATGGTTAGTTCCGGAGCTGCCCAGCCTTCTGATAGCAGCCGCAGCCGGGTGCTCCACAACAACTGCCTATTGGAGCAGCTGATTGACGGGGGTGCGGGGTGATCAGACACTGACGACTTTCCGAATGATAAGCCTTCACTGTAAAAGTAGTGGACAACCCCTTTAATGTCCAGAAAGAACAATAGGCCTGATGGCGTGGATCCTGGGTGGACCTGCTACTTGAGCCTACCCTAATGCAATAGAGACATTTTAAATGGTAAGGTGAGAATTCTTCTCCTCTATCTTTTTCATTAAGCCTGATGTTATAACCTATGTGGCACTGCTTTTTATGCATAAGACTTTTACTCCTAATTAAAATGGACACAAGAAAGCGTCCATTTTAATTACATAATGATTTACCTCCCTAAACAAAATGAATGTGATTTGCTAATTAAAGTTATTTAACAATTTTCTTCTAATTACATTTCTTTTAGCCGTTTATTTTTGTCTATACCTGGAGAACCCCTTTAACTAACTAACAATAGAACAAGAGTTTTCACATCTAGCGGTTCAGAATTTCTTTACTAAGATTAGGCTTTGAACATTCTGTTTTGAAACAAATTAAGATTTTGGATTTACTGATTGCATGCATTGTTTCTGGTCAATAGTGAAAAAATTGCCTATTAATCAAGTCTGAAGTATAAGAAATGACTGGATAGAATTTGTAACAATTTAACAGAGGAGGACAACTCAAGGACTTATATTTATGATTAACATAATGACATTTTGAGAAAAGCTATAACCATTAGTTTTCCAATTTATAGGTTTCTTAATTGTATTAACTTTACTTTATGTGAACTTTACAGAACATCTACATATTTTGCCTTTAAATGGTCAATGTCATTTCTACAAACTTTACATAAATTATTAGTACGAGCAAATATAATAAACTCTGTTGTATATTTATCACAGTAATATCCCTCATTCTCATTCTCCAGTTTTGAGCCACTTATTGTGCCCCTGCCTTTGAACTGATAAATCGCTGTGATATACAGTTAACATCTACATAGCTCAAAACAAAACCAACTGCCTTACTGATGGACACAGACAGGAAAGAACAATATATGGGCTCTTTTTAGTCAAATAGCTCATGAAAATACACAAATCCACCTGCTTGAGAGGTAGAAATGGGCCGCCATACCCCTTGGACCCCTGTGCAACTGCACAGATTGCACCAATGATATTTCCGCTCCTGAAGCTCCTGCTTAGGCACTTAGGTGCCAGATAACAGCTGCCTTTTGACATCTATAGAGGATGAAGGAAAGACTAGCATAGTAAGGAAAACAAAGATTGTGCTGCTGCTTTGGACTAAGTATTTTTCTTACCCTGGTGCTGTATTCACAAAGTCACAATTTATAGTACTGCTGTATAATGTCTTCCATGCTGCTGCTGACAGTAGTATTCTTTAAAGATCAGGAGAGCAGGAATCCCTCAAGTGTCTGACTACTGCATATGGGTGACATCTTAGTAGCTAGTCTCTACACACTAGCTCAGAGACAATTGAAATCGAAAGGAAAACTGATCATAATGCAGGATATAGGTCACATAGGGATCATAGACAATGTTATTCCTCATGTATATGTAGTGCCCCTGAGACCCTCATGGCACTACAGGGAACTGCATCCTCTTGGGGATACAGGGCCTACCCCCTGGGACCTGTAACACCAGTGCCAGCAACAGCAACACACACCTAAAAATCCCAGTCAGTTGCCACTCACACCAGGGCTATTGAGAGGTCCGCCCAGTCGGTAGAGCGAATCCAGGGACTAGAATCTGGGTAACAGTGACTCAGGGGCACGGGAGTCAGGTTGCCAGCCAGGGTAAGCGAGTACCTCTGGGCAGGAGTCAATACCCCAGGGATGGTACGAGGGAGCCCCACTGGAATCTGGGCACGTATGGGGCACAGTGCCCTTGATCAAGCGCAGGTTTCAGACTGTTTGACAAACACCTGCACGGTGAGGGCTCTCCAGGGGCCTCACTGACCTACAGATCCGGGGGCATCAGCAGTAAACTAGGATCGGTGTTCGGACACTTACTTCCCTGCAGGGTTTGCACTTCCAGCTGAATGAACGGACCGCTGTATCACAGCGGAGGGACCCCCAAAGTTCCGAGCTTCAGGGTCTCAACCACACTGAGAGTGCCGGGGACAGATAAACCTCAGTCACAATTTTGCACTGGCAATACAGGGACTGGAACCAGCTATCCAGGGTCCATGTGAATAGAGACTGTTAAAGTTAATCTAGTGTGGTCTCCATCATTACACAACATACATCTCCAAGGCACAGCCCTACCTGCGGAGGGCCTACCACCATAGCTGCAACTACCACCACCCCTGCGAGTACCCACATTGAGCAGCGGCGGTTCTCCATCCATAATCACAACCTGCAGGTGGCATCACGAACATTAACTCTATTGTCCCCTGTAAATATCCTTTTATATTAAGTGTCCCCAGGGCACGTGACCGGGCAATGGCCACCAGAGTGACCCTCCCAAATGCAACTGCCCGGGACCGAGTACCCCCCTTCCCTGGGCGACACATATAGAGATGAGCAAACCTGATGTTTGAGGTTTGAAATTCAGGCTCAAAAACAGACTACAAAATAAAAAAAGTTTGGGTTCGAAGTTTGAGTGAGTTACAAGTACAAACCACTCAAGTGAGCAGCGCTGTGCTTGGGTATGATTGATGCTCAGCCCTGTGTGAGCTGTTTGCAGTGTTTGAACAGCTAGTACTTGGGGTAAAATCAGCATAATCAGATGTAATGTAAAAAAGAAATTGAAAAACCCTACCCGCTCTCCCCTGGAAGTGTTCTGCTTATGGCTGGCTGAATGTGGGCAAAGACACAAACTACCCAATTACTGACTTCCATTGAGGTTCGGTTCAAGTCAGGGTCACAATCCAAACCTTATCTAAGGTTAAAATGTGCCCTCCGAATCGAATTTCACTCATCTCAACTCATGTCCCCAAATGTGACAATTTATTCTTAAAAGTTGCCTGAAACAGCACGAACACTTTAATTGTCTAGTGCGTTTTGTGTGGCCTTAAGAATATCCACTGCTATGCAAAATATCTGACAAAAAATAATATTAATAAATAAAATAAAATATGTTCATACATCCACAGGACATGTTCATCTATGATTGATGGGAAGCCTTATTATTGAAATCCCCATTGATCCCTATACTGAGGCTCTTGAGAAATTGAAATTGAGTGGTGGTATATATATATATATATATATATATATATGGTACGAGGGAGCCCCACTGGAATCAGCAGTAAACTAGGATCGGTGTTCGGACACTTACTTCCCTGCAGGGTCCGCACTGCCAGCTGAATGAACGGACCGCTGTATCACAGCGGAGGGACCCCCAAAGTTCCGAGCTTCAGGGTCTCAACCACACTGAGAGTGCCGGGGACAGATAAACCTCAGTCACAATTTTGCACTGGCAATACAGGGACTGGAACCAGCTATCCAGGGTCCATGTGAATAGAGACTGTTAAAGTTAATCTAGTGTGGTCTCCATCATTACACAACATACATCTCCAAGGCACAGCCCTACCTGCGGAGGGCCTACCACCATAGCTGCAACTACCACCACCCCTGCGAGTACCCACATTGAGCAGCGGCGGTTCTCCATCCATAATCACAACCTGCAGGTGGCATCACGAACATTAACTCTATTGTCCCCTGTAAATATCCTTTTATATTAAGTGTCCCCAGGGCACGTGACCGGGCAATGGCCACCAGAGTGACCCTCCCAAATGCAACTGCCCGGGACCGAGTACCCCCCTTCCCTGGGCGACACATATAGAGATGAGCAAACCTGATGTTTGAGGTTTGAAATTCAGGCTCAAAAACAGACTACAAAATAAAAAAAGTTTGGGTTCGAAGTTTGAGTGAGTTACAAGTACAAACCACTCAAGTGAGCAGCGCTGTGCTTGGGTATGATTGATGCTCAGCCCTGTGTGAGCTGTTTGCAGTGTTTGAACAGCTAGTACTTGGGGTAAAATCAGCATAATCAGATGTAATGTAAAAAAGAAATTGAAAAACCCTACCCGCTCTCCCCTGGAAGTGTTCTGCTTATGGCTGGCTGAATGTGGGCAAAGACACAAACTACCCAATTACTGACTTCCATTGAGGTTCGGTTCAAGTCAGGGTCACAATCCAAACCTTATCTAAGGTTAAAATGTGCCCTCCGAATCGAATTTCACTCATCTCAACTCATGTCCCCAAATGTGACAATTTATTCTTAAAAGTTGCCTGAAACAGCACGAACACTTTAATTGTCTAGTGCGTTTTGTGTGGCCTTAAGAATATCCACTGCTATGCAAAATATCTGACAAAAAATAATATTAATAAATAAAATAAAATATGTTCATACATCCACAGGACATGTTCATCTATGATTGATGGGAAGCCTTATTATTGAAATCCCCATTGATCCCTATACTGAGGCTCTTGAGAAATTGAAATTGAGTGGTGGTATATATATATATATATATATATATATATATATATGGTACGAGGGAGCCCCACTGGAATCAGCAGTAAACTAGGATCGGTGTTTGGACACTTACTTCCCTGCAGGGTCCGCACTGCCAGCTGAATGAACGGACCGCTGTATCACAGCGGAGGGACCCCCAAAGTTCCGAGCTTCAGGGTCTCAACCACACTGAGAGTGCCGGGGACAGATAAACCTCAGTCACAATTTTGCACTGGCAATACAGGGACTGGAACCAGCTATCCAGGGTCCATGTGAATAGAGACTGTTAAAGTTAATCTAGTGTGGTCTCCATCATTACACAACATACATCTCCAAGGCACATATATATATATAAAACGCATTTAACATAACAGGAAAAAAACGCCACTACCAACACAAGGTGAGATTACCAATGCACTAGCAGGATGCAGCACACTCCATGATAAAGGTAGAGGCAACACAGGTACAAAATACTGATACAGCGGCCACTCACAACCTATCATTTCATGGAGGGGGTGGTTGTCTAGTATAAGATGCGGGTATGCTGGCATCTAAAAGATAACATGTTCCCACACCCTAATACAGTGTTTCTCAACTCCAGTCCTCAAGACCCACCAACAGATCATGTTTTCAGGTTTTCCTCAATCAGGTTTTCAGGATGTCCTTAATGTTGCACAGGTGATGGAATTATTCCCTGTCTAACATTGAGGAAAACCTGAAAACATGATCGGTTGGTGGGTCTTGAGGACTGGAGTTGAGAAACACTGCCCTAATAGTTTATGGGGACATTCATATTTCCATTTTTTTTCCCCATATCTGTTTTTATTCCTAGTTGCAAGTCAAACTCACCCATGTAAGTCTAGGGGTCAGTGGAAAATTTTAACCGCATTCTGTTGGCACCCTAGTTACATCCTAGTATTGTCCATTTTTCCCTGACTGTTCCATATGAGAAGCTTCAAAATCTCTCATCCATGAGAAACATTGATGAAACACTGATGGTAAAAACGGACCCACTGACCAGACACTGATGGAAATCTCGTTCACAACACTGATGAAAACCGTTCTGTTTGTGCTTGTTCAGACAAACGATAATAATACCATGTCTATATGCAAAACTGTGGAAAAAATAGGCGCAAATAGGGTCTTATTCGGTAAACAGGTAAGGGGTGAATGTTGGGAAAACACTCACCTGGTCAGGTTGTGCCAGTCACAACCCGTTAATAAGCATGGAAGTAGCGTGGAAGGCAGCGGTCCCGCAGCGGTGAAATGATTTCAAAGGCAGGAGAAAAGCGGGTTTAAATACCGCGCACAGGAGTCCGGAAAATATAAGTAAATCCCTTTTATTTTCACTGGTCTACGCGTTTCAGGGACATCTCCATCCCCTTCATCAGGACAATATGCAGGGAATAATACCTGGTATTATTCCCTGTATTTTGTCCTGATGAAGTGGATGGAGATGTCCCTGAAATGCGTAGACCTGTGAAAATAAAAGGGATTTACTTATATTTTCACGCATAGACCTGTGAAAATAATACTTATATTTTCCGGACTCCTGTGGTTTTGGTGCGGTATTTAAACCCGCTTTTCTCCTGCCTTTGAAATTATATGCAAAACTGACAGCAATTTGACCAAAGCAAATGTGGTAGTGCACAGGAACATTTTTTTCAAGTGGTGCAATGGTCTTTGTGTAAAAAATCATAGCATGCCCTACTTTGATCTGAATTGCGAATTAGACCTATTTTAAGAAAAACAGGTGCACAAAAACCATCTTACATACAGGTTACCTTCCATATGTCGTACGCTGTTTATTGTCTGTCATTAAATTATTAACTTACAAAACTATATTTGGCCTATTCTTTATTAAATTGCTCATTAAAAAGTGGATTCATACAGATGCAAAAGCAGGCATGACAATGAATGATGCATACAAATGACAATAAGAATGAAAAATCGTAAGCTATTTTTCACATACGCAAATTAAAATGGACTTTTGAAATTGGCCTGTGCTTTCTTGGAGTGAGCCATTGAATACACACCTCAGATATTAAATAAAGGCATACACTAGCCAAACTATTGTCAAACGGATGAAATATAAAGAATATGCAGCTTAACCAAACGCACATCACACCTGTCAATTTGGATGATTTGTAATTCTTTAAGAAAATTGATTCCATTTCCTTACAGAAGTCTTAATGTATTGATCTCATGACGAAATCAAAGCTCCGTTAAATAATGTATGTGTGTGAAGATGTATCAAGTTTGGAACAAGCATATATTAGCATATTTGTTTCCCTAGAAAGGTACTAGTCATTACTAGGAAAACTTGAACTGACTTGTAAAGTGCATCATTAGTGCTACTGAGTTTGATGAGTCGCGAAACACTTTTCTGGACATTGATGGATGCAGCGTTGAGTTATTGTTAGGAGAAGAGAGGGGAAAGTGGATTTAAAAATCAAGCAAAGCGCTGTACACATGGCTCAGAACAGAGAATGGAAAGGTAATTGTTCAATCTGTTAGTGATTGGCAGACGCTACTAAACTGCTGATTGGCTCTGATAGTACACGGCTTTCAAACAGAAGTACTGTACTGCATAACACATAAAAGTATGAAATCACATGAATAATATCATAAAATGCTGTCAATCCATAGAATAAGCATAGTAGAAAAGTATAGAATTCCTTCAACATTAAAATACCCTCAGTCCCAGATTAAAATATTTGGTGATTAAAAAAGGATGGTGCAAAATGATTGCCTCCATATTTATAAACGAGAGAACATAACATAACAGTATTAACATGAAAATACACACTATCCAGGTTTATACACTACAAATATTCAAAGTGATTTCCATTGGTGACATGGCAGTCGTCTAGGTGGTAGTCCAGTTCTGTCTAGAAACATTCCATTTGAGTATTTTTTGGTGTGCAGTAATAACACAAATATATGACAGTGATATTACAGTAGGATAGATACTAACTAGAGCTACAACTGTATCCCAGCGTTCATCAGTTTCAGAGAGCACTAATCACATGAGTAGATGGTCTGATTCACTTTCTTTCCTAGTCTCTGCAAACAAAGCTCCGCCTTCTCAGGTCACATGATGTGACATTATCCCAGGTCCTTCTCTACTCACCTCCCCTACCAATGTAACCATCTCCATGCTAGGATGGCGTTTACAAGCTGCACAGGCGCTTGGCCATGCAGCTAGAAAGGCAGCTCTGATGTATGAGTGCTAGTAGCACACTAGGGGTGTACTTACTTTGTTGATTGCCACTAGAGTACAGTATGTGTGGTATGGCAGTCTTTTACCAATTTGTGCAATAATAGAAATTGCTTAAAAAACATCTCTGCATTCCATCATATCCTCAGATATATCCACTACTGTTTCAGTAATGTTTTTCTTAGATTGATTCACCAATGTTCTGCTGCTGACATCCACTATCGCCAAATCTAAATCTAACATCCTGTGACTTCTTTCTGGGGAGTTATATCAAGGACTAATTGTATCTATGCCTAGAAAAAGCCATTTAAGGGTAAATAGATCTTTGGTCAACGTCAGCGAGTTGCATGTTTTGAAGACAGGGAACGGATATGCAGCTTGCAACATTCAGTAGCATTGCAAACATGGAGAGTTTAGAGCACAATGACTCACTGTGAATGCTCTGACTAGGGCCAGTGATATGGATGTGAGTAGAGAAGGGGAAGGTCAGGACCCAGAAGTAGGTAGTTGGGTAAACAGATAAAACAGTAGGGGAAAAGCTTAAAGGAGCCTAATCCTGATCTGGCACAATCTAGTAAATATCACTGTTTGGCTGATATTAGGGATGCAGGCCCAGGACTAAGATCACTAGATCATTACTAGAGATGAGCGAACTGGCCATGGTTCGGCTCGAGTTCGGTTCGTCGAACGGAGGTCTCGTTTGAGTTCGGTTCGTCGAACGTTCGACAAACCAAACTCGAACCTATAGGATATAATGGGAGGCAATCACAAACACATAAAAATGCATGATAAATGTACACAAACCGTTAATAAACATTGCCATAACACTTACCGGTCCCCGCGATCCCTCCTGCACTCTGTCTCCTGCCGCTATTCCATCCGATGATTGCTGAATCCTCCCGGTGACCAGCACTGCCAGCAGTGATGCAGGACCTATCGTGACGTCAAAATAGCCATGTGACCAGTCACGTGGCTATTATCTCATTGGCTACAGACTGGTCACATGACTATGACGCGTCATGTAGGACCTACGAGTACATCTCTCCGGTACACGGTGCACATTTGTGTATCGCCGTGTACCGGCGACATGCTCTAGCACACGGTCGACTCCCCGTTCCGTTAGGGACCGGCTGACACAGCCAGTCATTAACGGAGATCACCGTTGCCATAGCAACGCAGTTAGCGGTGACGTCACCGCTAACCGCGGCTCCGGGAGCACCGTTGCTATGGTAACGTGTCTGTCAGCGTTACCGCTGTTACCGCTGACAGCCAGCAGCACTGATCTCTCACGGAGTGAAGGCTGCACGCTGCTTCCCGTGCAGCCTTCATGGAGTGAAGGCTGCATGGGAAGCAGCTTCTTCCCCCATGCAGCAGTGATGGAGCAGAGCTGCATTTGTTGAACGAGAAAGACAGAAGACCATGGATCGTGGAGGGCTGACAGGGGGTAATAAAGATGGAGTCTCTAATGTGTCTGTGTATTTATTTCTATTAAAGTATTTTTTCTCTGTGTGGTGTTTTTTTTTAACCCTTTTTTGGAGATTATTAATGGCCGGGTCAAACGTGCCTGACATTAAGAATCTCTGGCTTAATACTGGCTAGTAAAACAAAGCCAGTATTAACTCATGATTACCCAACAAGCCACCCGGCTCCAGGGCTGTTGGAAGAGTTGGATACAGCGCCAGATGATGGCGCTTCTATGAGAGCGCCATTTTCTGGGGCGGCTGCGGACTGCAATTCGCAGCAGAGGCGCCCAGAAACCTCGGGCTAACCTGTGCTGCGTATTCCAATCCCCAGCTGCCTAGTTGTATCTGGCTGGACACAAAAATGGGGCGAAGCCCACGTCATTTGTTTTTTAATTATTTCATGAAATAAGTGAAATAATTAAAAAAAACGGGCTTCCCTATATATTTGGTTCCCAGCCAGGTACAAATAGGCAACTGGGGGTTGGAGGCAGCCCGTGGCTGCCTGCTGTACCTGGCTAGCATACAAAAATATGGCAAAGCCCACGTCATTTTTTTGGTGGGCAAAAAACTTCCTCATACAGTCCTGGATGGATATACTAAGTAGTCTACAGACAATTGTTAGCGCTTGACCCCAATAACCATTAAATCTGCAGCTAGGTTTGTAGGCAAAAAATCCCCCTTAATTTGCCTGGAATCAGAAATGAATTGTATTTGAGATTTTTTAAAATAAAAAATCCCCAATAAACCAGCGCTGATAAGAGGTTTTTTTATTAATATTTTATACTTTTTATTGCTATCCTTGTTTTAGACACAAATTTATTCAAAACAATTCACACAATAGAACAAGGAAAAAGAAAGAAGAATAAACCACATATGGTAGAAATAAAAATAAAAGTAAAAATAAAGAATAAGTAATTGATAGTGCAGCAAACAGATACCAGGTGTCTGGTTGCAGTACCCCGGCCGGTAGTAGAGCAATTATTAAATCTAGTATAGTATATTAAGTGATGCTTCAAGGCATATGATATTTAATGCCAATTGAAACTATCACTGCAATATGATTTTTCAGATACCTGGAGAGTTTTTTTCAATCCATAAGCAAAAAGGTTTTTAATAGAGGCTTAAATTATAAGCAGCAATTTCAGCGTTCCAAGTGCCTTTAAATGAATTTGAAGAAACTGCACTTCAGGATTGTAGTGAGGATGAGGTGCCCCAGCTCATCAAGTGTTCCAATAGGAGTTTACCTCATCCTCACTACAATCCTGAAGTGCAGTTTCTTCAAATTCATTTAAAGGCACTTGGAACGCTGAAATTGCTGCCTGAACTTGACTGCAGGTAAACTCCTATTGGAACACTTGATGAGCTGGGGCACCTCATCCTCACTACAATCCTGAAGTGCAGTTTCTTCAAATTCAGTCTGCAGCCGCCTCAGAAAATGGCACTTTCATAGAAGCGCCATCTTCTGGCGCTGTATCCAACTCTTCCAGCACCTGCCTGCTATACCTGGCTAGCATACAAAAATATGGCGAAGCTCACGTCTTTTTTTGTAGTTTTTTGGCAAAAAAAATAAAAAATGCTTCCCTGGATTTTACATTGCCAGTGAAGGTAACACCAAGCAGTGGGGGTTAGCAGCCAGTAGCTGCTTGGATTACCCTTAGCTAGCAATACAAAAAATGCAGCCGGAGCCCATATATATTTTTTTTAATTATTTATTTAAATAACTAAAAACAAAATGGGCTTCCCTGTATTTTGATTGCTGGACATCACAGTGCTGTAAAAATAAATCTTTAAAAAAAATGACGTAGCGCTCCGCGGTATTTTTGATTCTCAGTGCAGATAAAGCAGAGAGCTATGGGTTGCCACCCCCATCTGCCTGCAGTTACCTTGGTTGGCAATCAAAATACAGGGAAGCCCATTAATTTTTTCTATTTAAAAAATAGTTAAAAAAAAAATGACGTTGGGTCCTCTCATTTTTGATAGCCAGCTAGGGTAAAGCAGACGGCTGTAGCCTGAAAACCACAGCTGGCAGCTTTACCGTGGTTGGAGATCCAATATGGAGGTCCCCCCAGGCTCTTTTTTTATAATTATTTTATAAATATTAATAATTACACAAAAAAAGTAGGGTCCCCCCTAAATTGGATCACCAGCCAAGGTAAAGCGGACAGCTGTGGTCTGGTATTCTCAGGGTGGGAAGGTCCATAGTTATTGGGCCTTCACAGCCTAAAAATAGCAGGCCGCAGGCACCCCAGACGTGGCGCATCCACTAGATGGGCCAATCCTGGCGCTTCACCCCAGCTCATCCCGTGCCCTAGTGCAGTGGCAAACGGGGTAATAAATCGGGTTGATACTAGCTGTAAGGTCACCTGACATCAAGTCCAGCAGTTTGTGATATCATGGCGTCTATTAGATACCCAACATCAGAAACTGTCAGTACTAACAAAAAAAAAAAAATCGACAAAAGAAATTTATTTGAAAAAACAGTCCCCAAAACATTTCCTCTTTCACCAATTTTTTGTAAGAAAAAAAATAAAGGGATCCCACAATGACTCTGGACCATCTAGAATATGGGGGGGAGACACTCAGGGAACGTATCTGTCACACTCCCCGGGTCCTCTGCTCCGCTCCCCGGGTCCTCTGCTCCGCTCCCCGGCTCACCTGCCACGCTCCCCGCGCTTCCCAGGCCTCCTGGTCCCCGCTCCCGGCGCCCGTCGGCTTCCCAGTCCCTGGCCGGCTCTGCTGCGTCCTCCTCTCAACTTCCTGCCCTGGCTTCTGGCACCCGGGCCGTGCGCATGCGCATTAGGGCGCGCGCGCGGTCACTGACCCTTTCTTAAAGGGCCAGTGTCCACTGACAGGAAATGATGCACACAGGTACAGGGTATAAAGGGGGTTAATGTCCAAGGGAGCGGGGCCTGTTCTTCGTGTTTTCCCAAGCTAGGAGTCAGGTCTCCTTGTGTTCTGTAAGATACTTACCTCTCTGTCTTCTAGAGCCGATCCTGCATCGCCATCCGGTCCTGCTGTATCTCGAACCCCGAATGCTCCCCATCTACCATCCTGACAGTCCGTACCATCTCGGTTCCCTGCGGTGACCCGTCATCTCGCTCCAACGGTTCCGGACCCCGCCTGACATCATCACGGCTTCCGAACCTGAGCTCCGTCACCCGGACCACCATCAGTGACCTCGTGGTCCCAGGGACTTCTCCATTGTGTTCCAGTGCACGGACTGTCCTGCTACCTAAAGTGCTCCGGCTACCGGACTCCTTTCCCTCATCGGGGAGTTCGGCCCAGTGGATCCACCTCCCGGGTCTGCCCGTCCATCTGGCCCTAACAGTAAGAACAGGCCATGGATCCCGCCGAAGCACTAGCGGCCTTGCATGAGGAACTCCAACGCCAGCGTGAAGTCCAGACCCGCATGCTGAACTTTATGGCTTCCGTGGACACCCGCCTGACCACGCTACAAGCGGCAGTCACGTCTTCAACATCCCGAGCCTCCACTAGTCAATCCACGGCTCCCGCTCCCGTGGAAGCCTCCTCGGATGCTTCCAGACTGCGTTTGGCCTCACCACCCCGGTACGCCGGAGATCCCAAGACCTGCAGGGGGTTTATAAACCAATGCTCCCTCCATTTCACGCAGCTGCCACATTTGTTTGCCTCCGACCAAGCCAAGGTCGCCTTCATCATGTCTCACCTAGAGGGCGAGGCACTGGCGTGGATGAACTCCTTGTGGGAGAAGGAGGACCCTATGACCAAGAACCTCCAGGAGTTCCTGCAGGCCTTTCGCAGCACCTTTGACGAACCCGGACGCGCCTCCGCGTCTGCTTCATCTCTTCTCCGGTTACATCAGGGAACTCTGACGGTGGGTCAATACGCCATCCGTTTCCGCACCTTGGCTTCAGAACTCGGGTGGAATAACGAGGCCCTAACCGCCGCCTTCTGGGAAGGACTCTCGGGTCGAATCAAAGATGAGCTGGCTGGACGTGACGTACCCTCCACCCTGGACGCCCTGATTACCCTAGCGACTCGAGTGGACATACGCTTTCAGGAGCGGTCCAAAGAGGTGTCCCGTGAGAGACGTCCGGTAAGGCATTCCTCTCCTCCACAGAAGCCCGCCGTACTCCAGTCAACGGCCTCTGGTGTCTCCGTCCATGAGCCCATGCAGATCGACCGTGTGCGACAGTCTGAACAACGTCGAGCAGAGCGGCTCGCCAAGGGTCTCTGCTTCTACTGCGGAGAGGGCACACACCTGTTACGCGCCTGTCCAGAGAGGCCGGGAAACTTCAAAGCCTAGGGTTGGTAGGAGAGGCCACCCTAGGTGCTGGGACTCTCTCAGACCCAGTTACATGGACTGTGCAAGTGACAACGGGAGAGACGCGGTTTACGGCTGAGGCATACCTCGATTCTGGGGCAGCAGGCAATTTCATCCAGCAGGCCACGGTGGACAAGTACCAGGTGCCTGTTACTCCACTCGCCAAACCTCTTGTGATTGCCTCTGTGGATGGGAGACCCCTCTCTGACACCATCTCCTGGATCACCAAGCCGCTTGAACTGCGTATCGGTGCTCTGCACACCGAGAACATCGCTCTCTACGTCCTCCCACATATGTCACATCAAATCCTGCTGGGCCTTCCTTGGTTGCGGACACACGAGCCTTCAGTCAGCTGGGGCACTGGTGATATCACTCGATGGGGGTCTTCTTGCCATGAGAACTGTTTGAAGACCATACAACCTATCCGGCGACCTCCGGTTCCCGAGTCCCTACCGGGACTGCCCTCAGCCTATTGGTCCTTCGTGGACGTCTTTGATAAGAAGGAGTCCGAAGTACTTCCGCCACATCGTCCTTACGATTGTGCCATTGACCTACTCCCGGGAACTACACCACCTCGAGGACGGATATATCCACTGTCTCCAGCCGAAACAAGGGCCATGTCTACGTACATCACAGAGAGCTTGGCTAAGGGATTCATTCGGAGATCCTCCTCTCCTGCTGGAGCAGGCTTTTTCTTCGTAAAGAAGAAAGAGGGCGACCTACGCCCATGTATAGACTACCGGGGATTGAACCTAATCACCGTAAAAAACAAGTACCCCCTGCCGCTCATCCCCGAATTGTTTGATCGGCTCAGAGGAGCTTGTGTGTTCACCAAGTTGGATCTTCGGGGTGCCTACAACCTGGTCCGTATCCGCTCAGGGGATGAATGGAAGACAGCGTTCAACACTCGCGATGGGCACTATGAATACTGCGTGATGCCCTTCGGCCTGTGTAACGCACCAGCAGTCTGCCAAGAATTAGTGAACGATGTGTTCCGGGACCTTCTATACGTCTGTGTGGTGGTATATCTGGATGATATCCTTGTCTTCTCTCCGGACCTCCAGACCCACCGAGAGAACGTGCAACTGGTTCTACAAAGACTGAGAGAGAATCGTCTGTACGCCAAGTACGAGAAGTGCGTCTTCGAACAGTCTTCTCTCCCCTTCCTGGGTTACCTCATCACCGATACCGGACTGCAGATGGATCCAAAGAAGGTCTCTTCCGTTCTCAACTGGCCTCCTCCTTCTGGACTGAAGGCAATCCAACGCTTTCTGGGATTCGCCAACTATTACCGCCAGTTTATTCCTCACTTCTCGGCCCTGACTGCTCCTCTTTCCACCTTGACCAAGAAGGGGGCTAATCCAAAGGACTGGTCACCTGCGGCCGACGCCGCGTTTGGCTCTCTAAAGCGAGCCTTTGCCTCCTCTCCTGTACTCCACCGTCCAGAGTTAAACCGCTAGTTCACCTTGGAGGTGGATGCCTCCTCCTTGGGAGCCGGGGCAGTGCTCATGCAGAAGTCCTCCTCCAGGAAGATGGTGACTTGAGGTTTCTTCTCCAAGAGCTTCTCAGCGCCTGAACGCAACTACACCATCGGTGACAGAGAGCTATTGGCAGTCAAACTGGCTCTGGAGGAATGGCGCTATCTTCTGGAAGGAGCAGTGTACCCAGTCATTATTTACACGGACCACAAAAACCTGGAATACCTGCGGACTGCTCAGCGACTGAACCCACGGCAAGCCAGGTGGTCCTTGTTCTTTGCCCGGTTCGACTTCCAGCTCCATTTCCGACCCGCGAACAAGAATGTACGCGCTGATGCCTTGTCTAGGTCTTTCATGCCCATGGAGCAGGAGGAAGAGACATCCCAACCCATCATCTGCCCTAGCAAGATCATTCCGGTGGCTCCTGTCACCCTGGCCCAGATACCGCCTGGGAAGACTTATGTCTCTGAGACTGACAGGAAAAAAGTGTTACACTGGGGCCATGCCTCGAAAACAGCCGGTCATGCAGGTCAGAAGAGAACATGGAGTGCGATTGCACGTCATTACTGGTGGCCATCTCTTCGCACGGACGTCGCCTCTTTTGTCTCTGCCTGCTCCTCCTGTGCCAGGAACAAGACTCCCAAACACCTGCCATATGGCCGTCTTCTGCCTCTGCCCATACCCTCAGTTCCCTGGCAACACTTAGCGATGGACTTTATTACGGACTTGCCATTGTCCTCCGGACACACAGTCTTATGGGTCGTGGTGGATCGGTTCTCTAAAATGGCTCATTTCGTCCCTATGGCTGGACTACCCTCTGCCCAGGAACTCGCGGACGCCTATATACATCACATCTTCCGCTTGCATGGCTTTCCATCACACATAGTGTCCGACAGAGGAACTCAGTTCACCTCCCGCTTCTGGAGGGCTCTCTGTAAACATCTGGGAGTGACTCTGGAAATTTCTTCGGCCTACCATCCTCAGTCGAACGGCCAAGTGGAACGGGTCAATCAGATATTGACCTCTTTCTTACGTCACTACATCAACGCCCATCATGACGATTGGTCCACGCTTCTTCCTTGGGCTGAATTCTCCCATAATCACCACGTCAGTGAGTCCTCCTCCAGTTCTCCCTTCCATGTCGTCTACGGACTTCAGCCGTCTGTCCCATTGCCTGTATCCTCTACCTCGGACATCCCTGCTGCTGATGCAGTACTCCGTGACTTTACAACCATTTGGGACTCAGTTAAGGCCTCCCTTGCACGTGCATCCCTGCGGATGAAGAGACACGCGGACAAGAGATGTCTGGATCCTCCGTGTTTCTCTCCGGGAGATCTCGTCTGGCTTGCTTCCAAATACATCCGACTGAAGATACCATCCTACAAGCTGGGACCTCACTACATCGGACCGTTTAAAGTCCTCGGCAAGATCAATGAGGTCTCCTACAAACTACAGCTCCCGGCCACGATGAGGATACCCAACTCCTTCCACGTCTCTCTGCTCAAGCCGGTTGTCCTTGGTCCCTTCTCCGCTGCCGCCAGTCCGGCTCCTCCTCCTATTGCTGAGGACGACATCTATGCGGTAAGGGATATCGTGGCCATGAAGACCGTACGAGGTCGACAGTTCTTCCTGGTGGACTGGGAAGGGTATGGTCCTGAGGATAGGTCCTGGGAGCCCAGGGAGAACGTGGGCACTCCTCTGATCCGTGCCTTCCTGTCCCGGTTGCGGGGAGGGGGGCGTGGGGGGGGTACTGTCACGCTCCCCGGGTCCTCTGCTCCGCTCCCCGGGTCCTCTGCTCCGCTCCCCGGGTCCTCTGCTCTGCTCCCCGGCTCACCTGCCACGCTCCCCGCGCTTCCCAGGCCTCCTGGTCCCCGCTCCCGGCGCCCGTCGGCTTCCCAGTCCCTGGCCGGCTCTGCTGCGTCCTCCTCTCAGCTTCCTGCCCTGGCTTCTGGCACCCGGGCCGAGCGCATGCGCATTAGGGCGCGCGCGCGGTCACTGACCCTTTCTTAAAGGGCCAGTGTCCACTGACAGGAAATGATGCACACAGGTACAGGGTATAAAGGGGGTTAATGTCCAAGGGAGCGGGGCCTGTTCTTCGTGTTTTCCCAAGCTAGGAGTCAGGTCTCCTTGTGTTCTGTGAGATACTTACCTCTCTGTCTTCTAGAGCCGATCCTGCATCGCCATCCAGTCCTGCTGTATCTCGAACCCCGAACGCTGCCCATCTGCCATCCTGACAGTCCGTACCATCTCGGTTCCCTGCGGTGACCCGTCATCTCGCTCCAACGATTCCGGAACCCGCCTGACATCATCACGGCTTCCGAACCTGAGCTCCGTCACCCGGACCACCATCAGTGACCTCGTGGTCCCAGGGACTTCTCCATTGTGTTCCAGTGCACGGACTGTCCTGCTACCTAAAGTGCTCCGGCTACCGGACTCCTTTCCCTCATCGGGGAGTTCGGCCCAGTGGATCCACCTCCCGGGTCTGCCCGTCCATCTGGCCCTAAAAGTATCCCCCATTTTCTAGGAGTGCAGACCCTTCATGTGAGGAGTGAGGGTGCAATGAATCTGCACTCACTCTCCCCGTGTCCACAGCAGCAGAGTCCATGTCGTAATGGTTGCTACCAAAGCTGCAATGCCCTGCTCATGAGGTAAGGGCATGCCTAATCAGGAGAACTATTCTACATTTCCAAATATTGGTATTTGCTGATATTATTGCTATTCCACCTACTATATATTGGGGATAGGATCTTGGAGATGGAATACCCCTTTAAGTCCAGTTATCCAGCTGAATGAATACTTAACAACAGAGCTCGCTATTTAGATGTGTTTTCTTGTGGCGTATAACGGACTCTCATGTTTGGTAGTCGTTCAGCAGGGAAACTATAATAGCAAATCCCTCCATTTGGAAATGTAGTATATAGCTCTCCTGATCAATTATGTTCCTTACCTCATGAGCAGGGCATTGCAGTAATAATAATAATTTATTCATTTATTTAGCGTTATTAATTTAATAGCGCTGTATGTCTTTGGAGTGTGGGAGGAAACCGGAGTACCCGGAGGAAACCCATGCAAACACAGGGAGAACATACAAACTCCTTGCAGATGGTGTCCTTGGTGAGAATTGAACCCAGGACCTCAGCGCTGCAAGACTGCAGTGCTAACCACTGAGCCACCGTGCTGCCCATTTAGCTTACAGATGCATAACCACCACTCACTGTGTCTGAACACAGGAAGCTGAGCTGACAGCCGCTCTGTGCATGCGGCAGCATCTATTGTGAAGGAGAGGGCCGTGGGGGGATCAACACTGCACAGGTACCGTGGGACACCGGGGAACACCGGTGGGGTTTTAGGGGGTCACCTGGCAGGGCCTGGGGAGGAGTTTTCTGTCGCATGTGTCATAGCACATGCGACAGAAATCAGAGGAGTAGGGTGAATGTGGCCGGCGCGCTGCTGTGCGCGCGGCCATCTTGGATTTCTGGGAGGGCATCAGGGGGGGCACTTTGGCGACACCGGGGGACCGGAGGGGACCGGGGAGGAGATTTATCATGTTTGTTCATGCCAGATGGGAGAAAAATATTTTTTTACCGGCGCTGTCATTTACTGTAACGTGATCATCGGTGTACGGTGTATACCTGTGATCACGTGAGCGGGGACCGGAAAAACCGTCCTGAATCATGATCTCCAGGGTCTCAGCTAGCCCTGAAACCCCGGAGATTTTCTGACGCTGGAGGGCGTTATTCACTTATTTCTGCCTGCGGTTTATAAATGGCAGATCAGAATAAGGTTACATTAACACGACTGATCCATTTTTGGGGTCTGCAAAAAACAGTCCTTTTTTTTCACGGGTGCATCCGTTTGGCATCCGTTTTCGTTCCGTAGACGGTCCGTATGTCATCTGTTTGTCATCCGTGTGCCTTTCGTTTTTTTTGTGTACTGCAAAAAAACTGAAGGAGGGTAAATGCATCAATTTACCCAGGATCCATAGCTTCATCCTACATGAGGCAGTCACATGTTCACTCCAGTGCCATTTTCTACTGCTTTTCACAGCGTAGAGCGCTCTGGTGATTTTCTTGTGCTTGTGTGTCGCGGGCAGAGGAGGGGACGCCGCGCTCTCCCACTGCTCGGGTCCGGGTGCCGCGGCTGCCGCGGCCTGCCGCTGCTCGGTGGCTCGAGCGATGGGCCGGATCCCGGGGACTCTAGCGGCGCTCCTCGCCCGTGAGTGAAAGGGGGAATTGGGTGTGGGGATTGTTGATTGTCCGTGACGCCACCCACGGTTGTGGTGATTGGGTGTACACCACCGCTGCTCTGGCTGGGGGATCCCGGGAGTGATGTTACGGAGCAGCCAGTTGTTGTGTTGCCCCTCCGTGGGTAGGGGTTGGTGATCCCGGGGCCCAGTGATGGAGTTGGGGATGGTGGACAGGCGGGCTATGGGGCCTGTGGAGGTGCAGGGGCGCAGGAGCAGTGCTGTGCCGCACGGCACGGAGGTACTCACTCAGCCAGTAAACACGACACAGTTCTCGGTAAACAAACGGCTGGTTGGACGGGTCCCTTAGATGGTTGCGCTGCTGAAATCCCCTGCAGGTGATGGTGACGGTCTCTTTCCTGCACCTATTGTTTGGTTGCGATGGGTTCCCACCGGTAACCCGCTCCTCGGTCTGGATATGAACCGGAGGAGCTCCACTCTTGCCCGCAGGCTCTGGCCCTGGGAAACTGATGCCTTGGCGGTGGCGGTTTCTCCCCTTTATGGTCGGACTGTTGCCATTAATCGGGACTTAGTTGCTGAGAGACAGTCGTCCCCTTCACTGACGGATTTGGCAAATTATGGCGACTCCTAGCCTTGCCGGGATCCGAAAGGCCCCTGCCCTGGTGCTGACTAATCTTTGTATACCGCTCCGGTACCGCCGGGTCACCACCCGTCCACGGTCCTTTCGGCAACCTCCAATCAGTCTCGCCTGCAGACGGTCACCGCCGTCTGCCAACCTTTCTGTCTCAGTCCGGGGCACACACCCGGACCAACTTCAGGCTTCTTGCTGTCACTTTCTCTGTTGCTTTAACTTTAGCTCCTCTACCACTTCCTCTCACTTTCAACTCTAACACTCATCTGCCTGGTTTTCCCGCCTCCAGGGCTGTGAACTCCTCGGTGGGTGGAGCCAACCGCCTGGCCCACCCCCTGGTGTGGACACCAGCCCCTGGAGGAAGGCAACAAGGATTTCTGTTTTGACTTCGGTGTGCCTGCAGGGAATGTGTGGTCCATGTGGTGTTGTGACCTGTGACCCCTGGCTTGCCCAGGGCGTCACATTCCCCCTTAGCAAAACGCAGACCGTCCTCGGGCTGCCCGTCCAACACCGGTTTTATTTTCCTTTTTGTTTTCTGGAAAAAATAGAAAAACGGTAAACATATTTACAATTAAAATAACTTCTTCCCACATCGGGAGGTACTCTTACTTAAACGTTGCAAACGGTTTACGGTTACGGTTTCCGCTCTCTCCCACCCAAGCAACCTGGCCCTGATGCTGCCCCTAAAACCCAGGCAGCACCCCTTGACCCCAGTCCAGCACAAGTTACCCGAGCGGGATCTGTCCTTCCCCTCCAGAGGGTAGCCACCGGTTCCTGTGGTGGCTGGGCCCCAGCCGGCTCTACTGCGGGCCCTCCCTCCAACCTGCCTCTCCGGAGGCGGCAATTGCAGAAACGGTAACGGTAAAACAACTTATTTACATGCCACTAACGTTTGTGGTTGCCCTGCAAGTTCACAGGCTTGTCCATGGAAAGTCCTCCATGCAACTTTTTTAAACGGTCCCCATGGGGACAACGGTGGCGGCAACAGCCGCTTCTCTCAATCACGGTTAGGACAATCAGGTGACTGTTCGGTAATCATCTCATCATTTTTCAAACACTTTTTCAACAAAACAGTGGTGGTCCCAACAGGAACTACTGCAGCGGGCATCCGCTGACCTTGAGGCGGCTACCACCGCAGGGGGTCGGCCCACTCCGGGACCGAGCGGTACATGGGGTTTTCCTTCCACTGACAGTTCAACCCCGAACCGCTGACAGCCGTTAGGAATGGCGGCGGAGGCGACATACTTGGGACCTCTTCCTCCATCAACGACAATCTCTCCGGACCCCCGGCCGCAGTGCTGATGTCCGTCTCCCACTCAATCAGGGCCGGTTCTGGGGTTTGGGTGGACTGATCGCGACGTGGCACGGCTGCCGCGGCCCCTTGCTCACGGGCGCCCACTACGGCAACCATCCTTCGCATCTCCGCCTTCCAATCCATCAACTGCTGCAAGCTCTGCGCCCTCACCTTCAAGCAGAACCGACCCAACTCCCGCTCCAGCCACTCAGCGGTCCCGGCGGGGAGCTCACCAGGGCCGCAGTCTTCAAAGGCTACTCCTCCTCGTTTCCCCCAGAGCTTGGGTGCTCCGGTGGCGGGGATTCCCGCGCTCCAATTCGAGGACGCCGCCATCTCTCCATTCGTGTCCCTGTCTTTTTAGCTGCGTTGTTACATGCAGCCAGCCGCCATCGCGTCCCCCTTAGCTTCTTTTTGGCCCCTCCTCTATCGGGGCGGGGTTTTGGCCTTCGCGCCTCCACTACTCGAGAAGACGCTCGAGCGGGGACTTTTTGCGCCAAAGATGGCGGCTTCTGAAATTTTCTGGCCGGACACCTCCGGCGGTAACAAGGCGCACCTCTACCAGATGGCAGAGCAGTAAGATCCTGTTCGTGACGCCAAGTTGTCGCGGGCGGAGGAGGGGACGCCGCACTCTCCCACTGCTCGGGTCCGGCTGCCGTGGCTGCCGCGGCCTTCCGCTGCTCGGTGGCTCGAGTGATGGGCCGGATCCCGGGGACTCTAGCGGCGCTCCTCGCACAAGAGTGAAAGGGGGTTTTTGGGTGTGGGGATTGGTTATTGTCCGTGACGCCACCCACGGTTGTGGTGATTGAGTGTACACCACCGCTGCTCTGGCTGGGGATCCCGGGAGTGATGTTACGGAGCAGCCAGTTGTTGTGTTGCCCCTCCATGGGTAGGGGTTGGTGATCCCGGGGCCCAGTGATGGAGTTGGGGATGGTGGACAGGCGGGCTATGGGGCCTGTTGAGGTGCAGGGGCGCAGGGGCAGCGCTGTGCCACACGGCACGGAGGTACTCACTCAGCCAGTAAACACGACACAGTTCTCGGTAAACAAACGGCTGGTTGGACGGGTCCCTTAGATGGTTGCGCTGCTGAAATCCCCTGCAGGTGACGATGACGGTCTCTTTCCTGCACCTATGTGTTGTTGTTTGGTTGCGATGGGTTCCCTGCCCTGGTGCTGACTAATCTTCGTATACCGCTCCAGTACCGCCGGGTCACCACCCATCCACGGTCCTTTCGGCAACCTCCAATCAGTCTCGCCTGCAGACGGTCACCGCCGTCTGCCAACCTTGCTGTCTCAATCCGGGGCACACACCCGGACCAACTTCAGGCTTCTTGCTGTCACTTTCTCTGTTGCTTTTACTTTAGCTCCTCTACCACTTCCTCTCACTTTCAACTCTAACACTCATCTGCCTGGTTTTCCCGCCTCCAAGGCTGTGAACTCCTCGGTGGGCGGAGCCAACCGCCTGGCCCACCCCCTGGTGTGGACACCAGCCTCTGGAGGAAGGCAACAAGGATTTCTGTTTTGACTTCGGTGTGCCTGCAGGGAATGTGGGGTGCATGTGGTGTTGTGACCTGTGACCCCTGGCTTGCCCAGGGCGTCACATTCCCCCTTAGCAAAACGCAGACCATCCTCGGGCTGCCCGTCCAACACCGGTTTTATTTTCCTTTTTGTTTTCTGGAAAAAATAGAAAAACGGTAAACATATTTACAATTAAAATAACTTCTTCCCACATCGGGAGGTACTCTTACTTAAACGTTGCAAACGGTTTACGGTTACGGTTTCCGCTCTCTCCCACCCAAGCAACCTGGCCCTGATGCTGCCCCTAAAACCCAGGCAGCACCCCTTGACCCCAGTCCAGCACAAGTTACCCGAGCGGGATCTGTCCTTCCCCTCCAGAGGGTAGCCACCGGTTCCTGTGGTGGCTGGGCCCCAGCCGGCTCTACTGCGGGCCCTTCCTCCAACCTGCCTCTCCGGAGGCGGCAATTGCAGAAACGGTAACGGTAAAACAACTTATATACATGCCACTAATGTTTGTGGTTGCCCTGCAAGTTCACAGGCTTGTCCATGGAAAGTCCTCCATGCAACTTTTTTAAACGGTCCCCACGGGGACAACGGTGCCGGCAACGGCCGGTTCTCTCAATCACGGTTAGGACAATCAGGTGACTGTTCGGTAATCATCTCATCATTTTTCAAACACTTTTTCAACAAAAACAGTGGTGGTCCCAACGGGGACTACTGCAGCGGGCATCCGCTGACCTTGAGGCGGCTACCACCGCAGGGGGTCGGCCCACTCCGGGACCGAGCGGTACATGGGGTTTTCCTTCCACTGACAGTTCAACCCCGAACCGCTGACAGCCATTAGGAATGGCGGCAGAGGCGACATACTTGGGACCTCTTCCTCCATCAACGACAATCTCTCCGGACCCCCGGCCGCGGTGCTGATGTCCGTCTCCCACTCAATCAGGGCCGGTTCTGGGGTTTGGGTGGACTGATCGCAACGCGGCACGGCTGCCGCGGCCCCTTGCTCACGGGCCCCCACTACGGCAACCATCCTTCGCATCTCCGCCTTCCAATCCATCAACTGCTGCAAGCTCTGCGCCCTCACCTTCAAGCAGAACTGACCCAACTCCCGCTCCAGCCACTCAGCGGTCCCGGCGGGGAGCTCACCCGGGCCGCAGTCTTCAAAGGCTACTCCTCCTCGTTTCCCCCAGAGCTTGGGTGCTCCGGTGGCAGGGATTCCCGCGCCCCAATTCGAGGACGCCGCCATCTCTCCATTCGTGTCCCTGTCTTTTTAGCTGCGTTGTTACATGCAGCCAGCCGCCATCGCGTCCCCCTTAGCTTCTTTTTGGCCCCTCCTCTATCGGGGCGGGGTTTTGGCCTTCGCGCCTCCACTACTCGAGAAGACGCTCGAGCGGGGACTTTTTGCGCCAAAGATGGCGGCTTCTGAAATTTTCTGGCCGGACACCTCCGGCGGTAACAAGGCACACCTCTACCAGACGGCAGAGCGGTAAGATCCTGTTCGTGACGCCAAGTTGTCGCGGGCGGAGGAGGGGACGCCGCGCTCTCCCACTGCTCGGGTCCGGCTGCCGCGGCTGCTGCGGCCTTCCGCTGCTCGGTGGCTGGAGCGATGGGCCGGATCCCAGGGACTCTAGCGGCGCTCCTCGCCCGTGCGTGAAAGGGGGTTTTTGGGTGTGGGGATTGGTTATTGTCCGTGACGCCACCCACAGTTGTGGTGATTGAGTGTACACCACCGCTGCTCTGGCTGGGGATCCCGGGAGTGATGTTACGGAGCAGCCAGTTGTTGTGTTGCCCCTCCGTGGGTAGGGGTTGGTGATCCCTGGGCCCAGTGATGGAGTTGGGGATGGTGGACAGGCGGGCTATGGGGCCTGTGGAGGTGCAGGGGCACAGGGGCAGCGCTGTGCCGCACGGCACGGAGGTACTCACTCAGCCAGTAAACACGACACAGTTCTCGGTAAACAAACGGCTGGTTGGACGGGTCCCTTAGACGGTTGCGCTGCTGAAATCCCCTGCAGGTGATGATGACGGTCTCTTTCCTGCACCTATGCGTTGTTGTTTGGTTGCGATGGGTTCCCTGCCCTGGTGCTGACTAATCTTCGTATACCGCTCCAGTACCGCCGGGTCACCACCCGTCCACGGTCCTTTCGGCAACCTCCAAACAGTCTCGCCTGCAGACGGTCACCGCCGTCTGCCAACCTTGCTGTCTCAGTCCGGGGCACACACCCGGACCAACTTCAGGCTTCTTGCTGTCACTTTCTCTGTTGCTTTTACTTTAGCTCCTCTACCACTTCCTCTCACTTTCAACTCTAACACTCATCTGCCTGGTTTCCTCGCCTCCAGGGCTGTGAACTCCTCGGTGGGCGGAGCCAACCGCCTGGCCCACCCCCTGGTGTGGACACCAGCCCCTGGAGGAAGGCGAGAAGGATTTCTGTTTTGACTTCGGTGTGCCTGCAGGGAATGTGGGGTGCATGTGGTGTTGTGACCTGTGACCCCTGGCTTGTCCAGGACGTCACATGTGCATTTCATATCAGTCTTTTCTGTCATTATAATGGCAGAAAGACACATAATGTCCCACTCTCCTGCATTTTGTAATTTTGCACCCTTTGGTACCTTTCATGTGGCACTAAGGGGTGCTTAGCTTTGTATTTAGCCAAAAAAAATGGAAAAAAAAAATGACGTAGGGTCCCCCTATTTTTGTAGCCAGCTAGGGTAAAGCAGACGGCTGCAGCCTGCAGACCACAGCTGGCAACCTCACCTTGGCTGGTAATCCAAAACTGAGGGCACCCCACGCTGTTATTTTAAATTAAATAAATAATTAAAAAAAAAAAAAAACACGTAGGGGTCCCCCCAAAATTGGATCACCAGCCAAGGTAAAGCAGACAGCTGGGGTCTGATATTCTCAGACTAGGGAGGTCCATGGTTATTGGACTCTCCCCAGCCTAAAAATAGCAGGCCGCAGCCGCCCCAGAAGTGGCGCATTCATTAGATGTGCCAATCCTGGTGCTTCGCCCCAGCTCATCCCGCGCCCTGGTGCGGTGGCAAACGGGGTAATATATGGGGTTAATACCAGATGTGTAATGTCACCTGGCATCAAGTCCTGGGGTTGGTGAGGTCAGGCGTCTATCAGATAGCCGACATCACCAACCCAGTCAGTAATAAAAAAAATAGACGACAAACACATTTTTATTTGAAAAAATACTCCCCAATACATTCCCTCTTTAACCAATTTATTAGAAAGAAAAACAAATCCAGGTCTGGTGTAATCCAAGGGGTTGCCATGACGATCCACACTGTCCCAGTCAATGAAGAGCAGGATGTTCCCCATTGGCTGGGAGAGCAGTGCAGTGACCTGAGCTAACATCAATGGGTCAGCCCAGGTCACTGCAGGGCATGACAAGTGCTGCTGTCAGCGAGGTACATTACCTGAGCTGATCTCCTGCACTGCCGACAGCACCTGTCACTGAGTTCAATGACCGCCGCCTTCACAGCCAAGTATCGCGAGAGGCCCGTGACGTCACCGCTAGTCAGTCTCGGGTCGGAAGCGAGAGAAGGTGATGTGACAAGCGGCGGCCATGGAGGACAGTGACAGTTCTGAGGTCGGGACTTCATCACCGCAGGTAAGCCGAGCGGGACCATGTGTGCAGAGTGCCAGGAGGACGTCAGTGTCGTGGACTGCATGGCTGGGGACGTGTGTGTGTGTGTGTGTGTGTGTGTGTGTATGTATGTATGTGTACATGCCGCGTGCAGGAGGGGGCGGATCGAGCTGAGCGGGGAAGTGTGGGCTTCCTGCACGTAACTAGGATAAACATCGGGTTACTAACCAAAGCGCTTTGCTTGGATACCCGATGTTTATCTTGGTTACCAGCTTCTGGCAGGCTGCCAGCGATGGCTCCTGCACACTGTAGCTGTAAAAAGCCCTGCTTTTTGCTGCTAGAACCGTTCTCGAACGTATCTAGAACTATCGAGCTTTAGCAAAAAGCTCGAGTTCTAGTTCTATCTAGAACAGCCCCCAAAATCACTCGAGCCGCGAACTGGAGAACCTCGAACCGCACTCAACTCTAATCATTACATTGCTCCTAGCAACCAGGAAAATGACTGCAGTAGAAAAAAGGTAAATAGGAGATCCGCAAAGGTTAGACAGATGTTGCTGGTAGAGGACTCTATAATTAGGTGGTCTGACAGGATCATCTGATGCCGAGACCAAGAATGCCGAACATTGTGTTGTCTGCCAGGTGCTTATGCTCGGCCTATTGCAGATGAGAAAGACAGATTCCTAGGTGGGGCTGGGGAAAACCCAGTGGTCATGGTACGCAAGGAATCCAATCTATTATGTACGCAATAGTACACAGATGTAAAACAAGGTTTTACTTAAGACTGCTACACCTGAACCGTTCTGTTGTAAAGATCAAAGTTCTCAGCTGTGCAGGTCCTTAGAGGCCTCAGTGCACACTGAAACAACCCTAACATGATAACATAGATAATCAGTCATACCAATTGCTTCTTAAGTAGCCATCGAATATTCCATGTACCTCCTTAAAAAATCGGGCAAAGGTGTAGAGTAAGATAAGGTAAGCCAAATTAAAATTAAACCAGAAAAAACACAAAACAAACAAGATGTAGTTCCATGAATGGCCGACTTTAGAAATATCACCATCGGGCAATGGAAGCCTGGGTAGGCTTTAAGTAGTTACAACCGCCAGGTGATAGGGCAGACCACTTACATAATAAAAAACAAATGTTGGCAGAAAGGCAATGAACACAACATAAGAACATAAACACAGAGACAAATTGTCCAGAACCTCAACAGCAACCTAACGTGACTGTGGTCCAGTGGAGAGGGAAACAGACCACAGCACAGGAAGTAGCCAGATCAAATCTAAGGCATGACAATACCCTCCCCTTCCAGAAGGGGGCCATCAGACCATAATAATAATAAGTTTTATTTCTATAGCACCAATATATTCCGCAGCGCTTTACAATTAAGAGGGGACATGTACAGACAATACGAGACAATACAAAATAACAAAATTAAGATACCAGGAGGAGCGAGGACCCTGCTCGTAAGCTTACAGTCTATGAGGAAATAGGGGAGACACAAAAGGTGAATGGGGGGAGAAAAGGTTGTCATATATGGTCCAGCCATCGATTTAATAGGGTATTCAAAAGCAGCTGCATGAACCCGTCGGTGAGAATTTATACAGGTACAGGGGACGAGAACTGGAAGTAAATTTTTTGAAGGGCAGAAAGGGACTAGATTAGATCAGGGCAGTGAGGTGATAGGCTAGTCTAAAGAAATGCGTTTTTAGGGCCCGCTTAAAGGTGTGGATGTTGGGAATTATTCGGATTTCTCTTGGTAGTGTGTTCCAGAGCATAGGCGCAGCTCATGAGAAACCATAAGAAACACCTATACCCTGACGTCACTGATAAAACTCTTTTACCAGAACTTTTGTTTCTCCAGCTACTTGACTCAGTCCTTGTCATCTGTGAGATCTCATCTACCTGGATTTATTTAGAATTTTGAGAATGTGTTTTGTGAGACTGAGCGTGACGTTCTCCCTCCTCATAGGTAATATGATTGCAAGATTGAATTCCTACCAGGTGCCAAAATGCGTATTTCTCATTTGTTTAATCTCTCTCTAGCAGAAAGAGATGTCTTAAAAGAGTATACTAAAAAGAGTCTGGCTAAGGGGTATATATGGTCATCCGCCTCTCCAGGAGCCATGGGGTTTTCTTTGTCAAAAAAAAGTATGGAGGGTTGCATATATGTTTGGATTTTAGAATAATTAATTAGATTATGGTCTATAATCCATGTCCACTACCCCTTATATCTGACCTGTTTAATCAACTAGCTGGAATCAATTCGTTACTTGATCTAAGGGGGGTGTATATCCTTATACGTATTCAGAATATTCAGCAAGGTGATGAGTGGAAAACCGCTATCAATACACCTGAGAGTCACTTTGAAAATGTTGTGATGCCATTCTAGTTGACTAATACTCCTGAGAGGTTTTCAGAACTTCATTAATGACATTTTTTGCCCACTGATTGGTAGTTTTGTGCTGATTTATTTGAATGACTTATTGATTTACTCACATTCTCATGATAAATTTCATGAATGCTCAAGAGGTTCTTCAAATTCTTTCTGACAATCATTTATTTGCCAAACAAGAGAAATATCAGTTTGACGTTCAACAGGTACATTATTGGGGGCATTTGGTTTCTTTATTTGGTCCTTAGGACATAATTGAGGTGGATTTGGAGGAGGATTGGGAGTATGAAGTGAAGCGAGTACTGGGTGTCAGACACTGTTTGCAACAATATTTTAAATGTAAGGGTTAAGATCCTTAGGCTAACTCCTGGGTTAATGCATTCTGATCATCTGGTAACAAAGTTTTTTTTCAGCGACATCAAACAATGGGTGTTTCAGGGGGTCCATCGGCCCCTCATGACAAGGAGGGTACAGTCATGCCTCAGATTTGATCCTGCTGCCTCCTGTGATCTGCTTCCCTCATCACTGGACCACAGTCTGGTTCGGATCCTGTCTGGGTTCTGAACAATTTGTCTCTGTGTGTACACATGTTGCATTCATTGCCTTTCTGCTAACAAGCGTTTGCTAATATGTAATTTTGTCTGCCTTATCACCTGGCGGATGTAACAATTTAAAGCCTACACAGGCTTCAATTGCGTCGCTAGTGATATATCTAAAGTAGACCATTCAGGAACTACTGACTGTTGATTTTGTGTTACTCCTGGTTTTTTTTTTTGTTTGTTTTTTTTATTTTTGGTTTACCTTATTTTACTTCGCATCTCTCCCTCATTTTTTTTTCTGTTTTTAAAAAAATTCCAATAAAACTCATACAACTCTACATAGGTGTTACCTCTCTCAGTTGGTAGATGAATTAGCCAGGGGAGATAATTTGCTGGATCTGGTCCTGTCAAATACATCAGATACAGTATCAGAACTACAGATTGGGAAGCATTTGACTTGCAGCAACTATAATATGGTAAGTTTCAATGTAGTTTCAATAGCAAAAACCTTAATGAAATCCCCCTAATTCAAGAGAGTAATATATAGCACAAAAGGGGTCAAACCAAGGAAAAACTCCTAAAATATAACATTTATTAGATATGCAGATAAAAGGTGGACTGCCACCATAAAAGAATAAAACATCTGTCAAGGGCTGCAGAAAGTATACTAACAGCCTCCAGACGAATCATATAACTATAATATGGTAAGTTTCAATGTAATATTCAATAAAATATTTTAGAGTGGAAATTCCAAAACCTGGAACTTTAGGAAAGCTGATTTCAACACATTAAGTGAACAGTTAAATCATGTAAAATGGGACTATGTCATGGTAACTGGAGATACTAAACAGAAATGTTTAGGGATATACTGCTAGAATCCTGCAGAAAACTTATACCATCAGGTAATAAAATGTCCAGGAATAAAGAAAAAACTTTTCATAAATAAGACAGTAGAAAGTTTAATAAGACAAAAACAAATGGCGTTCAAAATGTTGAAGACCAAGAACATGAAAAATAGTATTTCAGTATTTCAGGAGTATAAAGATCTCTATAGGAAAAGTAAAAATAAACCAAGCTAGCAAAGTTAGTTGCTGAAACACAAATAAGGAGTGACATTAAAATAATTCCCAAAATTCTTTATAAATACGCCAATGCCAAAAAACGGATGGTCAACCCCTTAAAAGATCAAAATAACATAATTTTATCAGACAAAGAAAAGGCTGAGATATTAAACAGGCACTTTTCATCCGTGTTCACCAATGAATTGACTGTTCATTACCTGATATAACTAGTGTAACACAAGGAGTATGCCCTCAAATTAAAGATTGTCAAAACAGCAGACGGCATTCATCCATGAATATCCAAGAATATTTTGAGCTTAGTAATTGACAGAATGCTGAATCTCATTTTCTAATGCGGGCGTCACACGAGACGATCTATCGTGCGATATGTCATCGGGGTCACGGTTTTCGTGACGCACATCCGGCATCGTTTACAACGTCATCCCGTGTGACACCTACAAGCGACGCAGAACGTTCGCAAATCGTGTATCGTTGACACGTCACTCATTTTTAAAAAGTCGTTTATTTTTCTTTGCTCCGGTTGTTCATCGTACCCGGGGCAGCACACATTGCTCCGTGTGACACCCCGGGAACGATGAACACAGCTTACCTGCGTCCCGCGACTCCCGCCGGCTATGTGGAAGGAAAGAGGTGGGCGGGATGTTTACGACCCGCTCATCTCCGCCACTCTGCTTCTATTGGCCTGCAGCTGTGTGACGTCGCTGTGATGCTAAACGTCCCACCCCCTTCAGGAAGTGGATGTTCGCCACTCACAGCGACGTCGCTCAGCAGGTAAGTACGTGTGACGGCAGTTTAATGACTTTGTGCACCACAGGCAACTAATTGCCCGTGATGCACAAACGATGGGGGCGGGAACGATCGCTTGTGCAATCGCACGATAGATCATATCGTGTGACGCCCGCATTATTTTCTCTTGTAACAAGGTTGGTGCCACAGGATTGGAGGATGGATGACGTGGTACCAATATTTATGAAAGGTAAGAAAGTGTAGTCAGGTAACTATCTTCCTGTAAGTCTGACATCAGTAGTGTACAAAGTTGTTGAGGCCATTATAAGAGATGACATTAACAGATATATTGCAGAGAATAATATAATAACTGACAACCAGCGTGGATTCATGAAAACAGAAATATATCACAAGAACCATCATCATATATGGTACATCATTTGTATCACATGAACCTACAACTTCTTGTATGTTCTTAACAACAATAAGGAGATACTTGGAGTTATCAGTCATCATCAGATTGCCGACCATAAGGCAACCACAATACAGAGGTGATTTAGTCAGTATCACAAATAAACATTTACATCCAGGTCTTTATACTGGGCCCCCTCATCCCACTCCTCAGCCTCGGCAAACTGTCCTATTCTGGCTGTGCCCTTATACTATCCTCCTTGTTATTCTCTCGATCCTGCCATCACACACACACTATCCAGTTTCTATTCTGTGCCCCCTAATACCTTTCTCCCCCATACTATCTCCTCATACTAATCCCCTCATAAGGCTCTTCACACATTTCCCCCTCCCTCTTTACTGTCTTTTCTCACATACATGCCCCTCCTCACTCTCCATACTGTCTGCACCCACCCATCCCTCACTCACTCTTCATCTAGTTTCCTCAAATTTCTCCCACCCCACTTGCTCCTCATACTGTTAAAACATACATCCCCCTCTCATACTGTTTTCCACATACATGCTTCATCCTCGCTCTCTATACTGCATCGAAACACATCCCCCTGCATATGGTTTGATTCCCCTTGCTCACAATACTGTGTCATCAAATTTCTCCCCATGTGCTCACCATGCCGTTTCCACAGCCATCCTCCTCCCTTCCTAAAATTGTCTGCCTAAATTCCTCCCCTGCTGCCCACACTGTACCTGCATCCATCCCCCTTTGCTCCCAATACTGTGTCCTCATACATCCCCTCCTTGTTCTTAATCATGTGTATGCACACTTCCCTCCCCATACTCCCCATACTGTGTCCTCATATATCTCTCCATACTGTGTCTTCAAACATCCCACTTTCTCTCCATACATTGTCTGCACCCATGCCCTCTTGCTCCCCATATTGTGTATGCACCCATCCCCCTCACTCCCCTTACTGTGTCTCCCTACATCCCCATCACTACTCATACTGTCCACACTCATTGCCCCCTTGCTTCCCATATTGTCTTTACCCATCACCCTTTACTCCCCATACTATCTTCATCTATCCCCTCCTTGTTTCCCAAAATGTGTTTCCAAGTCCCCCCTCGCTCCTATTTTGTATCAGCACCCATTTTTCCCTTACTGCTCTATGTCATCACCCATCCCCCCTTGCTCAACAACCTACAACCTCAATGAACCTCACCCCATTACAATGAATCTTTAGTATTCTCAGCTCCACTGAAGCACTTACCACTAACACTGTATGCGCTGCTTGCAAATCCATATGCCAGCAAAGTCAATGAGAATTCTGAAGTTTTGTGCACATGTTCCTTTTTGTTTCCCTGCAGATTTGCATCAGAAGATAAACTACATCGTCAATTTTTGTAGCATTTTTGCCATTGTTTTTCCACCCTAAATGCATGAAAAATGCATGCAAAAAGCGCAATGCAAACACTGTAAAAAGGTGTGTTTTTTTCTGCCAGGAGATGCAGATATGGTGCAGAACTTTCTGCAACCAATTATTCAGCTTGTGCACATAGCCTAAGGAAAGACTATTCTACAATTCTACACATTAAATTCAGGCGACCCATTAAACTTTGAATTAATTGCACATTTTATTCAATTTTCCTTCATAGAATGGCATTGCTAGGTCAGTCCTGAATAATCCAGCTGACTGGCAGGTCAGGTAATAAAATGTTAATCAGAATTTAGCACTTTCTGCTAAGCTTTATTACCAAAATCTTTTAAAATTAGTAGTACAATCATAGATTATTAATTCGAAACATAGGTGATCTTTGGTATGTTCAAGAATATGTTTATATCCAAACTTTGAATATAAAATATCTATTGTTATTCTAATCGAAGGTAAATAATGAATGTTATATAAGTGCTACATTTAGGCTATGTGTCCACGGTGCGTTTTTTCATGCTTTTCTGCAGCGTTTTCAACTGCACCTTTTTAGTGCTAAAATGCATGCGTTTTGATTTCCCAGCAAAGTCTATGTGAAATAGGGATTTCTTGTGCATACCATGCAGTTCAAAACGCTGCGTTTAATTTGCATATTTTGTGGCAAAAACCATGCGTTTATAAAAGCAGCATGTCAATTGTTTTTGCCATTTGAGGTGCGTTTAGATAACATAGAAGTCAATGAGAAACAGGGAGTAACCAAGAAACATCAAAATTCCAGCGTTTTACCTGCTTTTTAGGTGCAGAAAACATGCGTTTTGGACTAGCAAAATATGGTGAGCGAGAGAGGAGTGAGGAGTGAAGTAAAGAAGGACAAGTATAAAGACCTAAAGGAAGAACAGGACGCTTTAAAGGAGAGTGGGACTGTGGAGTAAGGAACCACTTAAAAATACAAGAAAATAAGAGTTTTTCAACTATGCCACTTGCGGTGTGCGGCCAGGTTATTGAAGCCGCCGCTGCAGGGTCCTGCTGGGGCTGGTGGAGTAATGCAGCTTAGGTGTTTTGGGCCCTCCGCAAGCTGGGCTAGGCCCCATCAGAGTATGATGAGGGGGGCAATAGTAGGGGACAGTCAATGTATGTGTACAGAGGGGAGAAGGAAACAGTCCACACCAGTATTGCAGTTTCAACTTGCCTTTTTACTTGTGGCTTGGTACCTGGACCAGCTGGTGCCGGTTTCAGGTGTTCCCACTCCCTTTGTTCTCTGTGCCAGTTCTTACATGGGGTAGCTGTCTTTCATGCACACTTGTTGTATTGGGCTCCCGTGGCTTAGAGCTTCTGGGGAACCCCTCTATTTCAGCCTTGGACCTATTGCAGGCAGCCTGGACTATTTAATGGGTGGACTTCTGTTCCTTGTCCCAGGTCCCCTCTTTGCTGCTGATGTTTCAGACTCTTTGGTTGGTGAGGGACCCTGGAGATCCCCTCACCTGGCAAATTTAATAGTTTACCATAAAGTGTCCCGCTATCCTAGGGTCTGCACAAGCTTTGTGCTGGGTCCTGTGAGCCTAGGTTCCAGACTTCCACATGTGTCCCGCGATCCCTGGAGTATTATACGTCCACAGGTAACCCACGGTTCCTGGAGTTCTGGTTCCTTACTCCACAGTCCCACTCTCCTTTAAAGCGTCCTGTTCTTCCTTTAGGTCTTTACACTTGTCCTTCTTTACTTCACTCCTCACTCCTCTCTCGCTCACCTTCAACTCTCTTCAACTACTTCTCTCTACACACTCCATTTCTCTTCCTCCTGCCAACTTCCCAATTGACCACTGGCCCCTCCCCTTGCTGGGTCTCTCCCTACAGATTGGGTGGCAACTAGCCTATAAGTGCCCATCACTTTTACCTGTTGCTAGGCAGTCTCCCAGTCTGGAATTGGGGTTAAGTATGTGGCCTGAGGGTGCTGGTGTGTTGACTGGCACGGATATTCTGGGGTTTGGGTTTCCACAGTTCACATTTTTGTGGCACCTGATACCTCAGGGGTGCTACATGGGACATCTGGATAGCACACGGATAGCATGAGCTGGTTTACTTATCTGTCCCCAGCGCTGCTATCTCCGGCGCTGCTGTTACTTCCAGGTCCACACTGAGTGTAGTGAATATGCAATGAGCATAATGAGTGGGCCCGTATTAACAGCAGAGGCAGAGACAGCAGTGCTGGAGACAGGTGAGTATAAAAAATATTTTTTTTTCATGTGGCCTGTGTTTTCTCCGGTACATATCACATGGATCACATCAGTGTGTGGTCTGTGAGACACCCATGCTGACTGTAGAAAATGGACAAGTCGCTGTGTGGAGCACATGGACACGCGGTCCGTGTCTCCAGAAGATGTGAAAATAGACGTCACATGTACCGGAGACACGGATGTGTGAAGGAGGCCTTACTCTCAAAAAATCAATCCAAAGTAACAGCCACTAGGTGTCTCCATTTTCACTAACTCGATATCAACTAATCTGTCTGTAGCAGCAGAGATGATCAAATGGAAGTGAGGATGGGTCTTTTGGCATGAAAATGCTGCAGTTGAAAAAGCAGTGGAAAAGCAGGTAAAAAAGCAAAGTGCGCACATAGCCTTACAGTTTAATTTCTGAGTGCACACTTTTCCTTCTTATTTTATCCTTTGTAGAACAACAAGATATTTACTAAAACTGTTTTTGGTTTGAAATTGTTTGGTATCCAAAATAGTTTAATCGTTTTCAGTCATTCATCACGTGCAAGAAAACGGCACACAATAATCTGTAAAACTGGAAAAGAGACTATAAATATTAGCAAATAGAGTCCATGCACAAGCATTTTGATGAATGTGCCAAATGGATTCCCACGACTGAGTGCAAAGAATTTACAGCACTCTTTCATAATTTATCTCAATCTTTTGTACAAAATTCACAACACATTTCCTGTAGAAAAGAACAGGGGTTTTTTTGTTTAGACAGAGTGTAATAGGACACAATAATTACACAATTAGAAGTCAATGAGAGGGAAATGCAATTGGATAAGTATTCTGTTACATCCATCTTAAAAAGTACCATATTTTTTGTTTTATAAGACGCACCGGATTATAAAACGGATTATTGGAGATAAAAAGGTAAAAAAAAAATGGGGTCCTTCTTATACTCCGATAGTGTCTTACCAGAGGGGGGGTGGCAGCGGTGGTGGAGCAGGGTCACAGGAGGCAGGGGTGGTGCTGAAGTAGAGCGATGCTGCAGGCTCTGTGATGGGGGCTCTGCTGGCTGCATGAGGCAGGGCGGTGCGGCAGGTAAGATGCTCTGTTGGTGGTGTGGGTCTGTGCTGACTGCAGTGGGAACTATGCTGGCTGCGCAAGGCAGGGTGGTGCAGTGGGTGACATTCTCTGTCAGCGGTGCGGTGCTGTGGTGGGGGCTGTGCTGGCTTTGGGCATCATGGTGTCTGTGTCACAAATCCTCTGTCGGCAGTGCGGGCTTCAAAGAAATTGCATCCTGAGTCGGTGCGTGTGCAGATGGAGTTCTCAGCTCAATGACAAATTTAGATCTCATCTGCACACGCACCACCTCCGGGCACCATTTTCTTTAAGTTCACTGCTGGGAGATCAATGGGCCTGAGGCGGTGCATACACAGATGAGATCTTGAGCTAAGAGCTCCATCTGCACACACGCCAACTCTGGGAGCATTTGAAGCCCATACCACCGACAGAGCATCTCATCTGCCTCCCCGCCCTGCTCCACACAGCCCCCACCGCAGCCAACATAGCCACACATCACCAAAAGAGCATCTCACCTGCCGCACAGCCCTGTGCCACATAGCCCCCACCGCAGCTAGCAGAGCCCCGCACCACCAACAGAGCATCTCAACCGCTGCACCACCCTGCTCCACACAGCCCCCACAGCAGCCAACACAGCCCTGCACTACCGACAGAGCATCTCACCCGACGCACTGCCCTGCCTCACGCTGCTAGTACAGCTAAGTACAGGTAAGGCTAGTTTCACACTTGCGTTCAGCGCATTCCATCACTATGGAGAATAGCGCAGTCCGTTAACGGACTGCGCTATTCTCCATAGAGTTGTATGGACGACGCACTGTAACGCAAGTGTCTGCGTTGCATCCGCTGGACGACACAGCGTCGTTATTTTGACGCTGCGTCGGGTGGATGGAACGCTGCATGTAGCATTTTTCTGCGCTTGGCGGAGTGTCAAAAAAACGCAACCTGCAGTTATCCGTTAGGCGTCCGTTGTTTTTATAATGGACGCCTATGGTGGCGGATTCCGTTAAAATGCGTCATTTGACGGATTCCGTTTACGCATCCGTCTTTACACACCTGCGCATGCCCAAATGTGTAAAGTCAAGGAAAAAACCTATAACGGATTGCGTTATTTTGTACGATTCGTAGCATTGCGTTGTGCCACTATATGCAACGCATCCGTTGCATGCGTCACACAACGCAATGCTACAGATCCCGTCCAACGCAAGTGTGAAACTAGCCTAAGCTACATTTGCATTATAAGATGCACCTCTCATTTTGCTCCAAATTTTTGGGAGGAAAAGTGCGTCTTACATTTTGAAAAATATGGTACTTTACAAAAAACCTTGAAAATATTGCAAAAGAAACAATACCTTTTACTATGAAGAGAAGACAAAAAAGTTATGTTTAAAATTTTGTGCATTTGTGAATTTGGGAAACACTTCACTGCAGAATATGACTTTCATGTGCATTCTGATTTTCTATGATGACACAGTAAAAATGTGTCTTTGTCCCGTGTTAGCCGGTAAATAAAAAAATATTAAAATTTGAAAGTCCTCATTTGTTGATACCCTTTAATGGCTATCTGAAAGATAACAAATAGCAAGCTTTCAAGATTACTAAGGTCTATTTATCATTCTTCATATTCTATACTGTACAGTTACTGCCATCTCCTGCTTATCTATTCTGCACTGCTGCGAGGAACATTTCTCATTAGAGAATAAATAATTGGGAATTGTTCCCAAAAAGGGATATATTTTCCAATTTTTTTTAGAACTTATTGCTTCTTACCTTTCAAAACAGCAAACCTGTCGCTCCCATAAAAAAGAATAATTTTTGATGGACTTGTTAAAAATCTATGGCATTTTACAAAATGCAAACCTGTTGCTACGTCAAAAAAAGGGATAATTTTTCAATCCCAAACAATAGAACCGTTGCAACTGTCCAAACAGGGATACCATTTGGACCATGGACCATCTTAGAAAACAAAAAAAATCTGTAATTGTTGAAGAAAAAAAGACGCTTAAAATCTTTGAGGATGAAATAGATGAAGGTGCATCAAATACATCTTGTAAGTTGCCAACATACTGTATCTTTTAAAAAAAATCCAAGAAGTTTCCACCATAAATAATTTATTATATCTTTTCATGTGATAACACTGAAGATATAGTAGTCAGTGTACAGCTTGTATCACAGTATAAATTCGGTGTGCCCTTTAACCCCTTCACGACCGGCCGATTTTTCGCTTTCCGTTTTTTTTTCGCCATTCTTTTTCTGAGAGACGTAACTTTTTTATTTTTCAGTCAATATGGTCATGTGAGGGCTCATTTTTTGCGGAACGAGCTGTACTTTTAAATGAAACCATAAGTTTTACCATATAGTGTACTCAAAAATGGCAAAAACATTCCAAATGCAGAAAAATTGCAAAAAAAGTGCGATAGCACTATTGTTTTTGAGATATTTTATTCACTGTGTTCACTATATGATAAAACTGATGTGTGGGTGTGATGCCTCAGGTCAGTGCGAGTTCGTAGAAACCAAACATGTATAGGTTTACTTTTATATAAAGGGGTTAAAAAAATCAGAAGTTTAACCAAAAAAAGTGGCGCACGTTTTACGCCATATTCCGTGACCCGTAGTGTTCTCATTTTTCGGGATCTATGGCTCAGTGATGGTTTATTTTTTGCGTCTCGAGCTGACGTTTTTAACGGTACCATTTTTGTGCAGATGCTACATTTTGATCGCCTCTTATAGCATTTTGCGCAAAAGTTGTGGCGACAAAAAAAAAAAAAATTGTTTCTCTAAATAAAGATGGCCTTGGCTAGAAGATTGCTAACACCCTGAAACTAAGCTTCAGCATGGTGGCCAAGACCATATAGTAGTTTAACAAGACAGGTTCCACTCAGAACAAGTCTTTTCGTGGTCAACTAAATAGGTTGAGTGCACATGCTCAGCATGATATGCAGAGGTTGTTTTTTCAAAATAGACATATGAGTGCTGCCAGCATTGTTGCAAATGTTGCAATGGTGAGGGGGTCAGTGCTCAAACCATACACAGCAAATTGATCTGCCTCTTCTAACGATGATGTACAAAAAGCCTTAAGAAACTTTGATAAAGACAAGCAGACTAACGACATGAATTACTTGAACCATGTCCTGTAGTCTGATGAGATCATGATAAACTTATTTGAATCAGATGCTGTCAAGTCTGTGTGGCAGCAACCAGGTGAGGAGTACAAAGACAAGTGTGTCTTGTCTACATTCAGGCATGGTGGTGGGAGTATCATGGTTGGTTTGGGCCTGCATAAGTGCTGCCAGCTGTGGGAAGCTACCGGTCATTGAGGAAACCATGAATGCCAACATGTACTGTGACATACTTGTGAGGGCCGGGGAGGACTGGTAGGCCCAGGAGGTGGATCCACTGGACCGAGCACCCCACCTGGAGGGCAGGGTACACGGTAGCTGGAGCACTAACGTGGCAGGAACGGGTGCAGGTATCAGGAAGCAAAGACAGGACCAGGTCACTAAGGTCACAGCGTACTTTAAGGCAGTAATAGGAAACAGGAACAAAGACCTGAGCACCTAGCTCACAAGACCAGGCATAGAAACACAAACGATGATCAGGCGCTGCCCACATGGAAAGGCCAGTCTTATATACTCAGCACAGCCTCAGGTCATTTCCTGTTGCAGCAGTGCTGGGGCTATAAGACCAGGTGAGTGGGCGCGGCCCGGTCCTATACAGAACATTAGTCAGAATCAGACTCCTGAGACCAGGAACAGGACTCTGGGGAGCATGAGCGGGAGCAGCAGCCATGACTGGTGGACACGTGGACTGGATCAGTGGGTAAGGAGTGGTGCTGGGACACGGGGAGCGTGACAGTACCCCCCCCTTGAAGCCTCCCTCTCCTCGGCCGAGACATGAAGGCGCACCGAAGAGAGGCAGCAACGTACTTCCGGGACAACCAGGACCGGGCCTCAGGACCGCAATCCACCCAATCGACCAGGAAGGACTGCTTACCCCGGACCGTTTTCATGGCCACTATGTCCCGTATCGGGGAACCCATGTCAGCGGCAAGGGAGGAAACGGAAAGGGAAGGACAGTCAGAAGCAGGACTGGAATCTTGGACGACCGGATCGGGCGTCTCGGACCGGGTATCGGTCATAGTCTCATCCTCAGTAGCCGCTGGACTCAAAGTCTCAACTCTAGAAGGCGGTAAAATCAAAGTCTCATCTCCAGAAGATGGTAGAATCAAGGTCTCGGATGCCTGGGACGGTGGAACGTCACTGGATAGCGTAGTCTCTTCTTCAGGATCCTGCAGCTTGACTGAGTCAAGTGCCAGGGGCTGAGGAACAGGCTGCAAGCAGGTTTCATGGCACAAGGGACTCCAGTGGGTAATCGCTCCAGAGTGCCAACTAATAACAGGGTCATGGAGTTTCAGCCACGGCAGACCCAACAGGAGCTCAGGAGCCATCCTCGGGATCACATAGAAGGCGATGGTCTCCGTATGCGAAGTGCCAACCTGGAGGTTCACGGGCTCGGTGGTAAACCGGACAGGTTCGTAGAGCGGTTTGCCATCCACTGAGGCGAACCAGAGAGGCTTCTTCAGCAGGGTGACAGAGACCTGGTATTTGTCTACCGTGGCCTGGTGAATAAAGTTGCCTGCTGCCCCGGAATCGATGTGGGCCTCAGCTGAAAACCGGGTCCCCTCTGTCGTCACCCGGACAGTCTGTTTAACTGGAACCAAAGGGATTTCGGTGGCAAGGGTGGCGGTTCCCACCATCCCTTGGACCTGGGGTCTACCTGGTTTCTCCGGGCAAGAACGGAGCATATGTGAACCGTCTCCGCAATAGAAGCACAGGCCCCGGGTGAGCCGTTCTGCACGGCGTTGCTTGGCTTGGGTCAGACGATCCACTTGCATGGGTTCTGGTGACGATTTGCGGAAAGGCAGGGACGAGGGTGCGGTAGGTCTCTGCGGGGGCAAGGTGTGGCAAGGTGGTCGCTTCTCCCGGACCACCTCCTAGGCACGCTCCTGAAAACGGAGGTCAATCCGAGTGGCCAGGGAAATCAAAGCGTCCAAGGTTCGTGAAACGTCACGGCCGGCTAGTTCGTCTTTGATGCGGCCAGAGAGACCTTCCCAAAAGGCCGCCGTCAAGGCCTCATTGTTCCAGCCCAGCTCAGAGGCGAGCGTGCGGAACTGGATGGCGTATTGGCCGACGGTCAGGGTCCCTTGGCGTAGCCGGAGAAGCGAAGAGGTCACTGCGGTAGTTCGTCCAGGCTCATCGAAGGTACTTCAGAAAGCTTGCAGGAACTCCTGGATGTCGGTGATCATCGGGTCCTCATTTTCCCACAGGGGGTTAATCCAGGCCAGGGCTTCGCCTTCCAGGTGTGACATCAGGAACGCCACCTTGGCCTGGTCTGAGGCAAACAAGTGCGGGAGCAACTGGAAGTGCAGGGAGCACTGGTTCAGGAAGCCTCGGCAGGACTTGGGATCCCCTGTGTAGCAAGGCGGAGCAGCAAGGCGAAGTTGCGAGGCTGTGGAGGAACCTGGTTCAGACCTGGAGACTGGTTGTTGCGTGGACGAGGCAGCGGTCTGCAGCGTATGCAACCGGTGGTCCACGGACGTCATGAACTTCAGCATCCGGTTCAGGGTTCCACGCTGTTGCGCCAGCTCCTGGCGCAGCTCAGCCAGCTCTGATTTCTGTACCTCAGCGGGATCCATGGCCTGTGCTCCAGCGGGATCCATGGCCTGATCATACTGTGAGGGCCGGGGAGGACTGGTAGGCCCAGGAGGTGGATCCACTGGACCGAGCACCCCACCTGGAGGGCAGGGTACACGGTAGTTGGAGCACTAACGTGGCAGGAACGGGTGCAGGTATCAGGAAGCAAAGACAGGACCAGGTCACTAAGGTCACAGCGTACTTTAAGGCAGTAATAGGAAACAGTAACAAAGACCTGAGCACCTAGCTCACAAGACAAGGCATAGAAACACAAACGATGATCAGGCGCCGCCCACATGGAAAGGCCAGTCTTATATACTCAGCACAGCCTTAGGTCATTTCCTGTTGCAGCAGTGCTGGGGCTATAAGACCAGGTGAGTGGGCGCGGCCCAGTCCTATACAGAACATTAGTCAGAATCAGACTCCTGAGACCAGGAACAGGACTCTGGGGAGCATGAGCGGGAGCGGCAGCCATGACTGGTGGACACATGGACTGGATCAGTGGGTAAGGAGTGGTGCTGGGACACGGGGAGCGTGACAATACTGAAGCAGAGCATGATCCCATTTCTTCAGAAACGGGGCCGCAGGGCAGTATTCCAACATAATTATGATAAAAGTGCTGGACTGGCCTAGCATCTCTCAATACCTTAACTTAACACTTAGATTGAACATCTGTGGGGCATCTCCAAACAGAAAGTGGAGGAGTGCAAGGTCTCTAACAACTACCTGCTCCGTGATGCCATCATGGAGGTTGGAAGAGGTTTTCAGTGGCTCCTGTGAAGATCTAGTGAACTTGATGCCCAAAAGAGTTAAGGCAGTGCTTGAAAATAATGGTAGTCACACAAAATATTAACACTTTGGGCACAATTTGGCCATTTTCACTTATGGGTGTACACACTTTTGTTGCCAGCGGTTTAGACATTAATGGCTGTGTGTTGAGTTATTTTGAGGGCACCAAATTTACAGTGTTATACAAGCTGCACACTGACTACTTTGCATGTTATCAAATTGTTATATCTTCAGTGTTGTCCCATGAAAAGAAATAAAAACAATTACAAAAATTTGAAGGGGTGTACTCACTTTTGTGATATACTGTATGTTGAAAATCTATATAATTGAACAAGATAACATTTTATGTTGGGATTGAAAAATGTTGTATTTAACTCTTTTTTTCCATGATGCTAAATAGGCCAATTTAGGCTATGTGCCCACGTGGCATTCTTTTTGCGTTTTTTTCATCCGTTTTTCTTGCTTATTTTAATGAATAAAAGCAAGAAAAAAGCATCCCAGAAAAGTCTATGAGAATCCTGACTTGCCATGCACACGCTGCTCCTTTCTCTTGCAGATATTGTTGCTGAATAAAGAAGCAGCATATCAACTGTTTCTGCATTTATTTCCTGCGTTTCTATAATCCTCTGCAATGCTTTATCACTACAGGGGCTTATAGTGCAGCACTTTGCTTCACACACCATGCATACAGCAGGGTCTGTGAGGCTCTCCGTAGCTCAGTAACCCAGGGTCATCATGGTGACAACCATGGGTTACTATGGCAGCCATCAGGTCCCTGTGATCGCATTACAGGGATCTGATCACCAGTGAGAGGTAAGCAGTCCCTCTCTTTGCCTCCTGAATGCTGCGATTGCAGGGGGTTAAACTGCTGGGAGTAGTGCAGCCACTGCTCTGGGCAGTGAGACAAGGGTCCAGGCTGTAACATCAGCCGGAGACCTGGCTGCAATCTTGGGGTACAACTAGGGCTGAGGGGATCCAAACTGTAAAAGTCCAGATTCGTGCGGTTTCAAAGATTTCCGGGTGCCGGACCCGAATCCGGTATTCCGGGGGTACGATCTGGATCCGACACGGGGGCAGATAATTGAAAACTAAAGAAAAACAGAAACAAAACAGCATTTCATACCTACGGAGACTCGGTGTCATGGTGGCACACTGCTTACGGGTCGCACATTCACTTCCTGTACTGTTCATTGTATACACACAGCTTTCTGTGTTTTCCCCACCCACCGGCCATCCTCTCATCTGTGATTGGTTGCAGACGGATGCACCCCCATCCTGTGACAGTATCTGCCTGACATGCAGTCATCGCAGCTCAGTCATTGTCTGCACAGCCAGCGGTCGTGCTCTATGGCCGCTGCCTATGTAGCAGAGCTGAAGTGACGTGGGACCTTGTGTGGATTACGCCAGACCTGCAGAGTGTTGGGGGTTAATAAAAAGGTGAACGAGGGTGTGTGTTTTGTATTTTATTCCAAATAAAGGATTTTTCTCTGTGTCTGTGATTATTTACTTTCATTTACAGGTTAGTGTGATGCAGGTATCTCATAGACGCTTGTGCCATCACTAACCTAGAGTTTAGTAGCAGCTGTGCGCTGCTATTAACCTCTTATTACCCCAATTGCCACCGCTCCAGGGCAATCGAGAAGAGCTGGTAAAGCACTGGGATTGTCACATCTAATAGATGCGGAAATACCGGGCGGCTGCGGACTGAAACTACCAGACCCCAGCCGGCTTTATCATCGGTTGGTATCAAAATTAGGGGGGACCGCACGTCACGTTTTTTTTAAGTTATTTATTTAAATAATAAAAAAAGCCACATCACCAGCACAACTGCGCACACTTTTGACAGGAACGTGCATGTGTTTCTGAAACACATGCACGTTCACCATACTAACCCGCAGACACTTACACTGCTTTCTTCGCCCACCAGCCTTCCTGCTGCCTCTGATAGGTTGCAGTCAGCTGAAATGGTGACACTCAGGGTGGGGGCGTGTCTAGCTGCAACCAATTACACGCAGTGGTGGGCGGTCAAAACAATGAATATCGAATTTTCGGCTCTGGAAGGGAAAAGCGTGACCCAGAAGAAGTTTGCTGCCATGACACAGGCTTGGGTGAGTACACCGCACATGCTCCTTACTCCCTAACCCCTCCACAAACATTTTTAAGCTCCGGATTCTGGTCCCCATAGACTTATATGGGCACCGGAATCCAGAGTGAATCTGGATATTTTTTTCAATTTGGCAGGGATCCGCCTGTCCCGGATTTTGGCGGATTCGATCAACTCTAGGCACAGCGCCTGAACCCGTATGATTGCATGACTAAAAAAAAGCACAAATAGAAGCAGAGAAACATGCAAGTGAAAAAAACACACAAATGCAATACAAAATGCCCGTTTTTTCAGCTGCTTTTTTCCTGCCAAAACATGCTTTTGTGTGTGAAAGAAGCACATGAAAAAGCAACAATGGCATATAACCTTAATACAGTTTTGAGATAAAGAATTAAAAAACAATACGAAAAAAGGAAAGCTTATTGACATGACGTAAATGTAATATGTATGCCAGCCGTGAGGTGCCATAAGGCAAAAAACCTGCATCTACCATGCCTAGTGAGGTGATCTCATGTGCTACATTTTATCAATTTGGAAGAAATTGTGCTATTTTAGTCAATTTGTAAATGAATGCATCATATGATATTAGTTACTGATAAATCTACCCCATTGTAATTATTGAAAGAAAATGCAGAAGAAAGCACTATAAATTCTAATGTTTTTATATTTATTATCTTAGGGCTCCCTCTTCTGGATAGATATGTTGCTAACATTGCAATCTTTTTTCTTTTTTTTTTTTTTAAAGAATTCTTTACTTAAACTAATCTGATTAAATAAACGACATTCATCATTAGTCATGAGCACAAGGCAAAGCAGATCAACTATTTATGATCTATTGTTTCTAATGCTGGTATTAATCAACTGTCCAACTTACTGACAAAGTGCTTCCATTTTCAAGATTGGTCACTGTCTTCAATGTATTAAGGCTTCACTATACATATTTACATATTTAGGTGCATATATATATATATATATATATATATATATATACACACACATACACACAGTATATATATATATATATATTTTTTTTATATATATATATATATATATATATCTATATATATATATATATATAGATATATATATATATATATATATATATATATATATATATATATATAGATATATATGTATATATATATATATATATATATATATAAAAATATATATATATAGCAGGAGGTACCACCAAAAAGGAGTCACTTACTTTGTTTGGAGCCTACTATGCATGCTGGGATAGGTAATTTACTGATATTCATTCACTATTTGCAGAAATGCATTGCTTATATCTCACTAAATAGGATTTGTTTAACTTTTAGGGGTTCGCTCATATGAGTGTATAACTTGGACAAGTGCTATCCAATGTTTTATCAGATGGCACGCGCTCCATTATTATACTATGGGGCAGTCTCGATCAGCGCTTTATTTTTATGCTAATTCAGCATGAGAAAAAAGGGCAGCATGCTGCGAATGACAGAGCAAATTGCCCAGCGTACATCCATTCAATTCTATGGGTGTGTGGAAATCATCAAACTGCATTTGGATGACATCTGAATGCAATATGAAACCACAGAATGGAAAAGATGGAGATATTTTGCTCTGTATCTTTTTCACACCTATGATACGATTCTTTTGTGAGACAATTGGATCACACTAAGCTGATACTCAGATCATAGTGTCATTATAATGATCTGATTCTCTCTCAGACAGAATATACTGTACAACCATTTGACCCCGGCCTTAAAATTGGAGAACCCCTTTAAGTATGATGTAAACCTGATCACATAGAGTTAGGTCCAGAAATATTTGGACAGTGACATAAGTTTTGTTATTTTAGCTGTTTACAAAAACATGTTCAGAAATACAATTATATATATATATATATATATATATATATATATAATATGGGCTGAAAGTGCACACTGCCAGCTGCAATATGAGAGTTTTCACATCCAAATCAGAGAAAGGGTTTAGGAATCATAGCTCTGTAATGCATAGCCTCCTCTTTTTCAAGGGACCAAAAGTAATTGGACAAGGGACTCTAAGGGCTGCAATTAACTCTGAAGGTGTCTCCCTCGTTAACCTGTAATCAATGAAGTAGTTAAAAGGTCTGTGGTTGATTACAGGTGTGTGGTTTTGCATTTGGAAGCTGTTGCTGTGACCAGACAACATGCGGTCTAAGGAACTCTCAATTGAGGTGAAGCAGAACATCCTGAGGCTGAAAAAAAAGAAAAAATCCATCAGAGAGATAGCAGACATGCTTGGAGTAGCAAAATCAACAGTCGGGTACATTCTGAGAAAAAAGGAATTTACTGGTGAGCTTGGGAACTCAAAAAGGCCTGGGCGTCCACGGATGACAACAGTGGTGGATGATCGCCGCATACTGTCTTTGGTGAAGAAGAACCCGTTCACAACATCAACTGAAGTCCAGAACACTCTCAGTGAAGTAGGTGTATCTGTCTCTAAGTCAACAGTAAAGAGAAGACTCCATGAAAGTAAATACAAAAGGTTCACATCTAGATGCAAACCATTCATCAATTCCAAAAATAGACAGGCCAGAGTTAAATTTGCTGAAAAACACCTCATTAAGCCAGCTCAGTTCTGGAAAAGTATTCTATGGACAGATGAGACAAAGATCAACCTGTACCAGAATGATGGGAAGAAAAAAGTTTGGAGAAGAAAGGGAACGGCACATGATCCAAGGCACACCACATCCTCTGTAAAACATGGTGGAGGCAACGTGATGGCATGGGCATGCATGGCTTCCAATGGCACTGGGTCACTTGTGTTTATTGATGACATAACAGCAGACAAGAGTAGCCGGATGAATTCTGAAGTGTACCGGGATATACTTTCAGCCCAGATTCAGCCAAATGCCGCAAAGTTGATCGGACGGCGCTTCATAGTACAGATGGACAATGACCCCAAGCATACAGCCAAAGCTACCCAGGAGTTCATGAGTGCAAAAAAGTGGAACATTCTGCAATGGCCAAGTCAATCACCAGATCTTAACCCAATTGAGCATGCATTTCACTTGCTCAAATCCAGACTTAAGACGGAAAGACCCACAAACAAGCAAGACCTGAAGGCTGCGGCTCTAAAGGCCTGGCAAAGCATTAAGAAGGAGGAAACCCAGCGTTTGGTGATGTCCATGGGTTCCAGACTTAAGGCAGTGATTGCCTCCAAAGGATTCGAAACAAAATATTGAAAATAAAAATATTTTGTTTGGGTTTGGTTTATTTGTCCAATTACGTTTGACCTCCTAAAATGTGGAGTGTTTGTAAAGAAATGTGTACAATTCCTACAATTTCTATCAGATATTTTTGTTCAAACCTTCAAATTAAACGTTACAATCTGCACTTGAATTCTGTTGTAGAGATTTCATTTCAAATCCAATGTGGTGGCATGCAGAGCCCAACTCGCGAAAATTGTGTCACTGTCCAAATATTTCTGGACCTAACTGTATGTGAGAAACCTGTCAGACAAACATCACCTTAAGGAAGAAGCCTATTTTTGGAGTTTCTTCTATATTGTGTGCACAAGTATTAAACAATTGAGTACTATGCACATATCATCTTTTTTATACAGATTTTCCACCTCCACGCTGTATTAACTTGAATGCTTATTGAATCAAACATATTAGGTAATGTGTATACATGTAATGAGGAGGGTGAGGCCAATAGATATCAAAACCCTTTTTCAAGATGTGCAATAAACAGCTTGTTTTCATCAGGCAAAATAGGCCAAAAAAAGATTTAATTGACTCTGAAAAGTCAAAAATTGTTAAAATGGGATGCAAGACATTAACTACCAAAGATTTAACAAGAATCAACTGTGAAATGACCAGAAACCAAGAACCCATTATCCTCCAGTGCTGTCATATTCCAGAATGGCAACCTCCTTGGAGTGCCCAGAATAACAAGGTGTTCAGTGCGTAGAGACATGGCCAAGGTAAGAAAAGATGAAACCCGATCACCACTGAACAAGACATATAAGTTGAAAAACCAAGACTGAGCCAAGAAATATCTGAAGACGGATTTTTTTAATTTTTATGGACTGATGAGAAGAGAGTGACTTTTGACAGACCACAGGACAATTCTGCATCCCATGCATCAAGTATTCCAAGCTAGTAAGGCCTTAAAGATGAAAATATGGTACACTTCAACTGTGAAAAAGAAAATCCAGAAAATCACATTGTAGGATTTTTAAATAATTAATTTAATAAATAATTTGCATTTTATTGCATCACCTACCAACCAGCAAGAATTCTGGCTCTCTCAGACCCATGAATTTTTCTTTAAGAAGCCCTCCTACTCTGCACTCATTACTTGTATTAAAGACACCTTACCACACACTCAATCACACTCCAACCTCTCCACCATGGCCAAGACCAAAACGCTGTCTAAGGACACTAGGGACAAAATGTAGACCTGCACAAACCAGGATGGGCTACAGGACAATAGGCAAGCAGCTTAGTGAGAAGGCAACAACTGTTGGTTCAATTATATGAAAATGGAAGAAACACAAGATGACTGTAAAGGCCGCTTTACACGCAGCAACATCGCTAGCTATGTCGCTAGCGATCGCACCCACCCCCGTCATTTGTGCGTCACTGGCAAATCACAGCGTCACTGCGACATCACACAGTGGGCCACCAATAGAAGCGGAGGGGTGGAGAGCAGCCGCATAAACGTCCCTCACACCTCGCTGCCGGAGGACGCAGGTACGCTGTTGTTAGTCATTCTCGGGGTATCACACGTAGCGATGTGTTCTGCCTCAGGAACGACGAACAACCTGCGTACCAAACGAGCAACCATTTTTGGGAAACGAACGACGTGTCAACAACCAACGATTTTGGACACTTTTTGGATTGTTAGCGGTTGCTGGTAGGTGTCACACGCAACGATGTTGCTAACAAGGCCGGATGTTCGTCACGAATTCCGTGACCCAGCGATATCTCGTTAGCGATGTCGCTGCATGTAAAGCGGTCTTTAGTCTTTCTCGTTATGGTTCACTTTGCAACATCTCACTTTATGGGGCAAGGATGATTCTGAGAAAGGTCCGGAATCAGCCCAGATTTATAGATTCATATGTGAGACAATGTAACATAACATGAAGCTTCTGGGCCCTAATGCAAAATTTCCAAAAGGGCCTCCTCAACTATTTAATAGTATTTTTTCTTCTCATATGGGACAAAGGGACCTTATAGACCCCTCAAAGTTACAGGGCCCCTGAGGCGACTGAAAATGAGTGGGAGGATTTCAGTTACTGAAACATATATATAAGGGACATATTACACTAAGTTAGACTCAACAGGTGAGGTGGCTCCAAACCCAAGGTCTGGGTGGGTACACAGGCACTGGCAGCAGATAGGTGCAACACGAGGGACACAGATAGCTGAGTGACATGAAAATGCAGGTAGGCAGTTGGAATGCAGGAAACCATTGGCAGGCAGAAAACATCCAGGAGACTGAAAGCTAGCAGGTGGGTTGCATTCATTAGGGCCACCAAAGGAAGCGGGAGAGAAAGCAGTATGTTTAACTCCTGGGTGACCGGAGAGATGAATGAGACCGGGATAAGAGTTTCCTGCGGATTTCCTTCAACACTACAGAACAACTATTAGGTGGTAAACTGAAGGAAGAAGAGATGGCAGCAACAATACATTCTGGCTCAATCATACATGAAGGCTGTGCGTCTATAGTATCAGATGGATTGAATGGGATAAGGCGTCAGCCCTTTGGTTTTTCTCTGCTGGTCAATAGGTGAGGATTAAATCAAAGTGTGAGGGATTCAGCCTGTGAGCAGACTGAAGACACTCCAGGTTGTTGTGGTCAGTATAAATAATAATCAATGGCAACTTAGCTCCTTCAAGAATATGTTGCCACTCCTCAAGGCCCATTTTAATAGCTGACAGGTCACTATCACCAATTGTGTAATTCTGTCCTGCTGTAGCGGATTTCTTCACGAAGGTTCCACAGGGATGATTTCTTGCTTTAGCAGAATATTAAAAGAGAACTATTCCCACACCAATAGCAGAAGCATCCATCTCAAGTAAGAATAAACTGTTCACATCATGTGAGTGCGCTTAGCACGTGAACATCTGTTCGCTCTCTTAAAAGCCCATTGCATCTATTCCTGGCTGAGAGGCACTAGGTACTTAAGACCCCATCCAACTTGGTTGAGTTGCCTGAGTAACATGGTCAGTGTCCATCTAGCTAGCTAGTTGACAGGTTCCGTTGCCCACTGTCTGTTACCTGTACCTATGTCAACCTACCCGTACTTGTCACTCTGTCCCAGCCATGAACTCTTTACCACGTAGATGTCAGTGGTACCTGGCATCTATCTGGTAGGTGCTTAGTCAAGCTTGGGTCCCCCTTGTGGTCCAGTGGGTCCACTCCTATTTGCCGTCATATCATCATCAGCATATGCGGGAACAGCAAAGCCAAATCTTGGCCAACCTATGGTCTGTGAATGTCCCCCTGAATGCTCCTGCTCCGTCTGTACCCAAACCTTGTGTGTGTTCCACCACGTTTTGACAGCAATCCCAAGCAATGCCAAGGGTTCATCAACTAGTGCACTTTGAACTTTTGGCCCATCTATTTTATTCTGACCAGGCTCAAGTGTCATTCCTGATGTCACACCTCAGTTTGGAGGCTTTCACTTGGGTAATCCCCTGCGAGAGAGAAAAGACCCAATTACTGCTAACATTCTGCAATTCCTGGAGGCCTTCCAGAATGTTTTTGATGAGCTGGGCCATGTGGCTTCTGCTGCGACCTCTCTTCTGCAGTTCCAACAAGGGGTTCAGATGGTGGATCAGCATTCAGTTCAATTCTGCACCCTCTCCTCAGAAATGGGATGGAATAATCAAGCACTGGTGGCTGCCTTTTGGGAAGGCCTATCTTGGAGAATCAAGGATGAACCCGTGATATTCCTGCTACTCTGGATGATCTGATTTACTTGGCCACCTGGGTCAATTGCAGGTTCCAGGAACAATCCATGGAAGTGTCCCTTGAAAAGAAACCTAAGTACCTGGCTCCAGCCTTCCAGAGGCCATTGCCTTCCCAGTTTCCAGTTTCTGCTCTGGCTCCTGAACATTTGCAAGTGTATATTATCAAGATGTACGAGCAATGACGAGAGCATTGCCAAGCCATGGGTCTGTGTTTCTAATCTAGTGAAGTGGAACACTTCATCCATTCCTATACTGTGAGGCTGGTCCCTTATGCCATGGGCTGGTAGGAGGGGTCTCTCATCTTCATTGGTCCTGTTCATGTCCGTATCGTATGGAGTAATTTTGTTCTCTGAGACGGCTCATCTAGAACTCTGGATCTGCTGGAAACTTCATTCAACAACCTCTGGTGGATCGTTTCTAGATTCCCATCTGATGTCTTCAGAATCCCTTGATGGTGTCATCTGTAGATGGTGTGTTCCTGTCAGAACCCATACGCTTCATTTCTGAGCCTGTGGAATTATGCATGGGAAATACATATTCAGAGACGATCTTCTTCCTGGTGCTTTCTAACTTGTCTTGTCCTCTTCTTCTGGGTTTGCCTTGGCTTTTTACTCATGAGTCTGTTCTGTACTGGAAATCCAGTAAAGTCGTCTGTTGGGGGAAGAAATGTCATCCCAGCTGCACCCATCAGTACAAAACACTTTGACTGTCCGGCTAGTGGTGTTGTCTGCCTCAGCCATCTCCCCTGCACCGGTCAGCACCTGAGACTGTGCCTGTCCATACCTGAGCCTGTCCCTGTCCTAGGGGTCAGCTGTCACAGTCTCAAACACTGCCCTGGGAGTTTTACAGGTGTGTAGAGGATAAGCCTGGGTCCCCCTATGGTCTAGTGGGTAAGCTCCCGTTTACTGCCTTATCACCAATGGTGAGCATAATTGCTGTCAGCAGTGAAACCACTTGAGTAGTTTTAAATAAACTGGCAAAAATAATTAGCAAAGTCAAGGAATCTTTCGAAAGTCTTGAGACTGACTGGGTGTAGTCAATCCAAAATGGTGGAAATTTTCTTTGGGTCGATACAAAGACCATCAGAAGGGATGATGTAGCTTAGAAATGACAGTCATTCAAACAGATATTTCTCCAGCTTGGCACACAGGGGATTTTGTTGCATCTCTTTAGAATGGAGCAGACATGAAGGCGATGAGGGTCTACATTTCTGAAGAAGATTAGTATTTCGTCCAATTAGACTAAGACATATTGATACAGGACATTTCAAAAGATTTTATTCACAAAGTGCTGGACCACAGCCGGTGCATTGCATAATCTGAAAGGCATCACTAAATATTTAGAATGATCATTGCAGGTGTTGAACACTGTCTTCCATTCATCACCCTCCTTGACACTGATCAAATTATTAATGCCATGCAGACAATATTTAATGAAGAAAGTAGCACCTAGAATACTGTCAAACAACTTAGAGATGAGGAGCAATAGATAACGGTCTTTCAGAGTGATTATATTCAAGCCTCAATAGTCTATAATTGGTCTCTAAGAGCTATCTTTCTTTTTAACGAAGAAGAAGCCTGCACCAGCTGGGGATAAAACTTTTCGAATAAATCCCTTCTCCTCTTTAGGCTGACAATGCTTCAGCCTCTGGTACAGATAAAGTATAAACTCTCCATTTGGGTGGCTTCATGCCTGGAAGAAGGGGAATGGTGCAGTCATATGGTCAATGAGGTGCTAGTTTCTTAGCCCTCTGTTTGGAGAAGACATCTGTGAAGTCCTGATAGAGCGCAGGCAAAATGGATACAGAAGATGTTAAGCAGAGTTTCACAGGAGGGGTGAGAGAAATTTTTTTGTGGTAGTTGTGAAAGTAAGATGGACCCCACTGGGTAATCTGATCAGTTGTTCAATCAATAACCGGAAGCCTCAAAAGCACCGATGCATCTAGGAGTGGCAAAATTAAAAAATAAATGTCCTCAACGTGTAGTGCACCAAACTGAAGAGTTAGCTTCTCCATCTAGAATTGAATACGACCACCAGGAATAGCAAAGCCATTTGCATAGATTAGATTTGGATGCATCCATAGAGGGATAAAAGGAATCTTCAATCTATTTTCCAAAGAAAAGTCCATGAAATGTTCTGCTGCTGCAGAGTCAACAAATACTTGTCCAATGAAGAACCGAAAGAAACAGACACAGGGACGTGCAATTTATCTTTAGTAGAGGATAATGTAACCCCCAAGGGTGATGCCTCCTCTCTCACCTAAGGGGTGAAGTTTCTCTGTTTGGCCCAATATAAAACTAGTCCTTGTGAGTATCAACAGGATCTTTCGGCTGGTGACAATAATTTCTGATGGGTTTGCAAAGATTCTAAGGCGGCCAGTCTGGGAGGTAATTTAGAAGAGATACTTGGGGAGAGACCAGAGTCTATTATCTAGATGCTCCTTAAAATGTAAGACCAGACGAGTAGCAAGAGAAATTAAATCGTCAAGTGAAGACAGCAAATCTCTACCCGCAAGTTCATCTTCCACACGGCTGGACAGGCTGGCATAGAAGATGGCCAGGTGTGCATTGTTGTTCTAGGCCAATTCAGCGGATAGAATACAGAACTGGATGTCATAATGGACCACACAGCTAGTCAGTTTTCTTAGCTGCAGTATGGAACCGGCAGCTGAGTGAACGCTTCCTGGTTCATCAAACACTCAGAGGAAAGCTGACAGAAAGCAGCGTAGAGAATGCATCATAGTGTCATCCTATTCCTGAAATGATGCAGCCCATGCCAAAGCATCACCAGGCAATAACGAAAAAATATATGCCACTTTACACCGATTGGAAAAAAACGATGGGGGTACCAACCAAAGCACACAGTGCATTGATTGACAAAACCCCGGCAGGCTTTAGGATGTCAATTAACTTGTGCAGCCATAGGTACATGAGGAGAAACTTCACATGCAAAATGTTGGTGAGTAGGGTGGGGAAAGTAGTGAGGGGCTGGTGAAGAGGCCGCAGGACACTGAGTCTCTGCATCTATAGGGGCAGTGAAATTTTGAACTATGACAAATTAATGTTGGCTGGCAACCAGTTGCATCACAAGTCATCTGTATCCCACAGCAACTATGTTGTTTTTGCTGAACTTTTGGGATTCATGGTCTTGCTATTCTGTTCGACTCACCAGGTGGGATGGATTCTCCAAACCCAATGTACGAGTGGCCTTATGGGCCAGGGGTGTTGGTACAGCAGATAGGTAGGATATGTGGGACATGGACAGCTGAGTTACAGAAAACTGCAGATAACCACTGGCAGCCAGATGCCGTCCAGGTGCTTGCAATTGGGAAGATGCAGGTAATTAATAGGTGGAAGGTATCAAGGAGACCATAGGCAGGCGGCATGCTGGAAACTGTTGGGAGGTAGAAGACATCCAGGAGACTACAGATAAGAAGGCAGGATGCTGGAAATAGCTGGTAGGTGGAAGACATCCAGGAGACCGCAGGTAAGCAGGTAGCAGACTGGTGTGCAGAGCAAGCCAGAGTCTTAGCAACTAAAGGATGTATTGGTGAGCCTTATATAGGCCAGGGTGCATGCTCACATGGGATCATGCCAACGTGAAGCACAAAAGAGTCTAGCAGACCAGGGTGAGGGAAGCAAGGCACAGATCTGGGACTGGTGCATAACAGATTATGACATTCAAATGATGAATAAAATGCTACAAATACTCAGTAACACTAAATGAAATAACATATGCATTGTGTATAATTATCTTCAATTCAAAATAACCTATTTTATATAAAAGATTGGTTTAATTGGGCGAATGAGTGGGCTCCATGTGTTTTTATACTTTGCCATCTGTATGAAATAGCCTCTCGTATTCTCTTCACCATCAAGTCAGTAATTAGAAACAGCTAAAATGGTCCATTCATTTCACAATATTGTGTTAAATGTTTACAAAATTTCATACATTATTAATTCATTACAAGAAAGGGAGACATTAAGTTACAATATAGAAGATGAGGCTTTGTCAGTGAGACAGTTTACATGCAATGCTACTGGAAAAAGCAAATCACAGTTTTACTGAATGAACGAATTCTAGAGTTTTGAACAAAAGAAGAGAAGAAAATTAAAGGTTAAAGGGAATCTTTGGAAAGATTTTTTTCTTCCCTCTTTTAAAGTAGCTTTATACAGGGGCAAAGACCCTAATTCCAATGATGTACCACTTACTGGGTGCTCCATGGGGTTATACAGGGGTCCTGAAAATGGAGGACTACCTGGCAGTTGGTTTACTAGTCCTGTACTCTTAATCACGTGCTGGAAAAAAACTGATTTTATAAAAAAAAAACAGCAAGCTGCCTGGTAAATGACATATTACTGGAATTAGACACTAATATGCCATAACTAATTGGTGGTAAAATCTGTTTAATATTTTTAAGTTAGGTGAATCCAGAGATGAAGGGGAGCACTGGCATATAACCATACAACTGCAGAATAACACTTTTGGGATAGAAAAGACAAAAATGAATGTACATTTTGTAAGATTAAAATTGGGGAAGGGATAAACATTTGACCTGTGCAGCTGGTGCAGCCACACAGGGGCCTAGAGAGGAAGTGCACCATTCACAGAGACGTGTACTAGGTAATGTACGCCCTGGGTGGTTTACACATACATCCCATGTTTTGATGAACAGAAATAGGGACAAAGTATGCAGCGTACTCAGCGCGGCGTGGCAAATCTTAACGACGCCCCTAGCCACACCCAAAGCCACACCCATTTGGCAGTAAGGGATATTCAGCAGACTGATCATTCATAGTAGTAGCAATCAGAACTTTCTCATCTTTATATAGCGTCACTATATGACGTTGCTTTATTGTGTCTGTAGCATTGCACAAATACTGTGTTTTTTGTTTTCTGCTGCTATAAACACCAAACTACAAGTAACAATCTTCTCTGGTTATTGCATTTTTGCTGCATTTTTTGAGTCTTTTTCTCATTATTCATGCCTTTTTGGTACAGATGTGAATCCATGTTTTTTAAGTGTGTAATAGTACAGAAAAGCTTTGATTCTGCGCTTAAAAAAAGTAACAGCAGTTTTTTGTGTTTTATTAAGCTCCACATAGAAACCTCTAGAGAATAAAAAAGCACCAAGCCCGCAGAGTTCAGCGGCTTCTTTAGATGCACAGTGGGGGAAGATTTCATTAATCGCATCCACTTTGTTCGGACAGTTAAACGCCACAGGATTTATATACAAAAAAAGCAGCAAAAAAATACAGCATTTACGCTACATGTGAACACAGACTAAATATCTAAGCAGAGTGGATGTGATTTCATGAAAACGCCACTCTTGGTGCATCTAAAGACTCTGCTGAGCTGTGCACTTTTGGTGCTTTTTTTTCTATGGGTTTCTTTGTGATAACTGTATAAATATGTATCAAAAATAACAGTTACACTCAAGTGAAGGGAAGGAGGAAAAAATCAGAAGTATGTAAATGGTGAACATTGGAATGTGAATATGCATTACTGCCCAGAAAACATGAAAATATTTTTTTGGGGAAAAAAAAATGAGTTAGCAAATAAAAATGGTCAAATTTATTTGTGCCCAGTTACCATGCCAAGGTGTATCTCTCAACTGAGTCCTAATCTAATTTTAAGCCTCTCTTTGTGTCCACACTGACCTCTTATATGGCTAGAAAAGAACCTGCAAAAGAAAAATTAAAACACTTGAAGTTACTGGGAGGAGTGCACAGACAAATGACATGACTCTATAATACAAAATAGAAGAATTGCTGGCATTTCCTAATCTTATAGTCAGAAAATATGAATATGCATTACTGCCCAGAAAACATTTTTTTAAAAAAGCAAAATTAGTTACTTAGCAAATAAAAATGGCCAAATTTACTTGTGCCCAGTTACCACGCTAAGGTGTAACCCTCAGTTATATCTTGGCATAGTAACTAGGCACTAGTAAATTTGGAAATTTTTCTTTGCTAAGTAACTCATTTTTTAAAAAAAAAAAATGATATTTTCATTTTTTCTGGCTGGATCTTTCAGCATGATAATGATCCCAAGAACACCACCAGGGCAGTTAATAAACATTGCCATAACACTTATCTGTCCCCGCGACACGTCCTGCACTCTGTCTCCCGCCGCTTTTCCTTCCGATAATCGCTGCGTCCTCCCGGTAACCAGCACTGATGATAGGACCTTCCATGATGTCAAAAAAGCATGTGATCAGTCACGTGTCTATTATGTCATTGGCTACAGACTGGTCACATGGCTAGACATCATTGCTAGGTCCTGTCAATGCATCTCTACGGTACGCGATGGTCGTTTGTGCATCCCCCTGTACCGACAAGATGCTCTGGCACATGGTCGGCTCCCCGTTCTGTTTCCCCATTCTGTTATACACCGGCTGTCACAGCCGGTGAATAACGGTGATCACAGTTCCTATAGCAACCTGCCTGTCAGCGGTGATGTCACCGCTTACAGCACGCAGCTTCTAATCACTCACGGAGCAGCAGCGTCTTCCTCCCATGCTGTGCTCTCTGATGTAGCAGAGCTGCATGGGTTGATTCTCCTTCAACCCATGCAGCACTGCTACATCAGACAGCACAGCATGGGAGGAAGAACGCTGCTGCTCCGTGCAGTCTATTCACTCAGTGAGCGTCTTTCTCCCATGCAGTGCAGCCTGATGTAACAGAGCTGCATGGGTTGAAGGAGAAAGAAGACAGACGACCATGGATCGTGGAGGGATAAGAGGGAGTAATAAATATGGAGTCTCTAAGTGTGTCTGTGTATTTATTTCTATTAAAGTATTTTTTTCTGTGTGGTGTCTTTTTTTTTAACCCTTTATTGCAGATTCTTAATGGCCGGATAAAACTTGCCTGACATTAAGAATCTCTGGCTTAATACTAGCTAGTAAAACAAAGCAAGTGATAACCCATTATTATCCAGCGAGCCACCGTCACCAGGGCAGCTGGAAGAGTTGGATACAGTGCCAGATGATGGCGCTTCTATGAAAGCGCCATTTTCTGGGGCAGCTGCGGACTGCAATTCACAGCAGAAGGGCCCAGAAAGCTCAGGCCAACCTGTGCTGCGGATTCCAATCCCCAGCTGCCTAATTGTACCTGGCTGGACACAAAAATGGGGCAAAGCTCATGTCGATTTTATTTTTAATTATTTCATGAAATTTATGAAATAAATAAAAAAAGGGCTTCCCTATTTTTTTTGTTCCCAGCCGGGTGCAAATAGGCAGCTGGGGGTTGGGGACAGCCGCACCTGCTTGCTGTACCTTTCTGTACCTTTCTGCCGCCCCAGAAAATGGCACTTTCATAGAAACGCCATCTTCTGGCACTGTATCTAACTCTTCCAGCTGCCCTGGTGATGAATGGCTCACTGGGTAATAGTGGGGTTAGGGCTAGTTGTATATTATCAACTTGCCCTAAGCCTGAAATTCATGGTGTCATGCCAATATTAGACATGGCCACCATGAATTTCTAGTACAGATAAAAAACAACACAACACAGAAAAATATTTTTATTACAAATAAAACACAACACAATTAGTGACTCCATCTTTATTGAAATAAAGGACCCCCTCCGCAGTAATCCTGGGTCAAGGGTCCCGCACCGTCCAATCCGGATCCAATATCATCTGATCGGTTTGCTGGAAGGCAAAGCGATCAGATGATGGGTCAGGTTCAAGGGCCTGAATCCCATGACACAGCAGCTGATTGTATAAACGGCTTTTATACAATCAGCTGATGCATCAGTGCAAAAAATAAAAAACAAACGACACACTTCAGTGCAGACTCCTGTCTGACAGCATCAGCTGATAGTTTAGCCGGCCGGGTGGTAAAAAGCCGACCTTACCGCTCGACTTATAGTGTCAGCTGATTCCGTCAGGTGACCGCATCAGCTAATCATCGCCAGGTCTGAGAAAGAGAGAAATAAGAGAGAGAGAAGAAAGAGAGAGAGGAAAGAAGAGAGAGGAGAGAGAGAGGGGAGAGAGAGGGAAAAAAAGAGAGACAAAGAGAGAAAAAGAGAGAGAGAAAAAGAGAGAGAGAAAAAGAGAGAAAAAGAGAGAGAGAAAAAGAGAGAGAGAGAACAGAGAAGAGAGAGAGAAGAGAGAGAGAAGAGAGAGAGAAGAGAGACTGAAGAGGGCAATGCAGCTTCATTCCGTGAACTGCTCTAATTTTAGAGGTGTGTCCCGCGGCTAACAGCTGATGTCCGGCTCCTCCCCTCAGTGCATAATTAAATTAAATTATAATTATAAATATCTAATAATTGTAAATTAAAATTAAAAAAAAAAAAATTGAATTTCTTACCAGGACCGGGATTAGAACTCACGACCTAATGCTCCTGAGGCGAGCGCTCTATCCACTGAGCTACTAACTCTACTGATAAAGATAGGCACATTTGGTAATCTTGAAGTCTGCATTGCTGAAATCTTTGCTGACCGCGCAATTCACTTCATTGCTACGTGGAGCTGATACAGAGCACTCGTGTTCTGTAGCAGAGCTGACAGTGTCGTGTGGATTACGTCAGGCCTGGAGGGGTATTTGGGGATGAATAAAGTGGTGAAACAGGGTGTTTTTTTGTCTTTTATTCCAAAAAAAGGATTTTTCGCTGTGTGTATTTATTTACTTTCACTTTCAGTTTAATCATGGACGGTATCTTGGGGAGACGCCTGGCATGATTAACTCATTATTACTTCGATTGCCACTGCACCAGGGCAATTCGGTATGAGCTGGGTAGAGTCCCCCGGGACTGTCGCATCTAATGGATGCGACTATTCCGGGCGTCTGCTAGGTGATATTGTTAGGGTGGTGGGCTCCCGATAACGTGGTGCTCTCCATCCTGACAATACCAGCCTCCAGCCTTGTGGCTTTATCCTTGCTGGTATCAAATATGGGGGTAACCGCATTTTTTTTTTTTTAATTTATTATTTATTTATTTTACTGCATGATATAGGCCCGCTCGCCGGCGGCTGTGATTGGTTGCACTGAGACAGCTGTCACTCAGCTTGGGGATGTGTCTGACTGCAACCAATCATGGGCGCCAGTGGGCGGGGAAAGCACGGAATAACTAATTGACTAATGAAGCGGCAGCCATTTTCTAAAGAGGAAAAGACACCGCAGATTTGTGACAGACCTGAAGCGAGGCGCCTGTGATCGGTGAGTAGGAAAGGGAGAGGGATTGTGCTGGGGTCGCAGGACGCATGCAGATAGCAACATGTGCACATAGCCTTACTGTGAAAAGCCACGTTTATGGTGATCGAACCTAACTCGAACTGTCGATCTTTTATCAAAAAGCTCAAGTTCGATCTCGAGCACCCCCCAAAATAATTTGAACATGAAATTGGCGAACCTCGAACATCGCTGAACTCTAGTATACACACCAATGTTGTTAACTTTTGTTTAATAAATTGTGTGAGATGAGGAAATCATCATTGCCTTAAATATCCCTAACTTTTTGTGAGTGGTATATACAGTATACATACAGTTAGGTCCAGAAATATTTGGACAGTGACACAAGTTTTGTTATTTTAGCTGTTTACAAAAACATGTTCAGAAATACAATTATATATATAATATGGGCTGAAAGTGCACACTCCCAGCTGCAATATGAGAGTTTTCACATCCAAATCGGAGAAAGGGTTTAGGAATCATAGCTCTGTAATACATAGCCTCCTCTTTTTCAAGGGACCAAAAGTAATTGGACAAGGGACTCTAAGGGCTGCAATTAACTCTGAAGGCGTCTCCCTCATTAACCTGTAATCAATGAAGTAGTTAAAAGGTCTGGGGTTGATTACAGGTGTGTGGTTTTGCATTTGGAAGCTGTTGCTGTGACCAGACAACATGCGGTCTAAGGAACTCTCAATTGAGGTGAAGCAGAACATCCTGAGGCTGAAAAAAAAGAAAAAATCCATCAGAGAGATAGCAGACATACTTGGAGTAGCAAAATCAACAGTCGGGTACATTCTGAGAAAAAAGGAATTGACTGGTGAGCTTGGGAACTCAAAAAGGCCTGGGCGTCCACGGATGACAACAGTGGTGGATGATCGCCGCATACTTTCTTTGGTGAAGAAGAACCCATTCACAACATCAACTGAAGTCCAGAACACTCGCAGTGAAGTAGGTGTATCTGTCTCTAAGTCAACAGTAAAGAGAAGACTCCATCAAAGTAAATACAAAGGGTTCACATCTAGATGCAAACCATTCATCAATTCCAAAAATAGACAGGCCAGAGTTAAATTTGCTGAAAAACACCTCATGAAGCCAGCTCAGTTCTGGAAAAGTATTCTATGGACAGATGAGACAAAGATCAACCTGTACCAGAATGATGGGAAGAAAAAAGTTTGGAGAAGAAAGGGAACGGCACATGATCCAAGGCACACCACATCCTCTGTAAAACATGGTGGAGGCAACGTGATGGCATGGGCATGCATGGCTTTCAATGGCACTGGGTCACTTGTGTTTATTGATGACATAACAGCAGACAAGAGTAGTCGGATGAATTCTGAAGTATACCGGGATATACTTTCAGCCCAGATTCAGCCAAATGCCGCAAAGTTGATCGGACGGCGCTTCATAGTACAGATGGACAATGACCCCAAGCATACAGCCAAAGCTACCCAGGAGCTCATGAGTGCAAAAAAGTGGAACATTCTGCAATGGCCAAGTCAATCACCAGATCGTAACCCAATTGAGCATGCATTTCACTTGCTCAAATCCAGACTTAAGACGGAAAGACCCACAAACAAGCAAGACCTGAAGGCTGCGGCTGTAAAGGCCTGGCAAAGCATTAAGAAGAAGGAAACCCAGCGTTTGGTGATGTCCATGGGTTCCAGACTTAAGGCAGTGATTGCCTCCAAAGGATTCGCAACAAAATATTGAAAATAAAAATATTTAGTTTGGGTTTGGTTTATTTGTCCAATTACTTTTGACATCCTAAAATGTGGAGTGTTTGTAAAGAAATGTGTACAATTCCTACAATTTCTATCAGATATTTTTGTTCAAACCTTCAAATTAAACGTTACAATCTGCACTTGAATTCTGTTGTAGAGGTTTCATTTCAAATCCAATGTGGTGGCATGCAGAGCCCAACTCGCAAAAATTGTGTCACTGTCCAAATATTTCTGGACCTAACTGTATATATATATATAGATATATATATATGTATATATATATATATATATATATATATATATATATATATTTATACACATATACACACACACACACAGCGCCTTGCGAAAGTATTCGGCTCTTGAATTTTTCAACCTTTTCTCACATTTCAGGCTTCAAACTTAAAGATAAAAATGTTAATGCTATGGTGAAGAATCAACAAGTGGAACACAATTGTGAAGTTCAACGAAATTTATTGCTTATTTTAAACATTTTTCAAAAGTAAATAACTGAAAATTGAGCCGTGCAATATTATTCATCCTCTTTACTTTCAGTGCAGCAAACTCACTCCAGAAGTTCATTGGGGATCTCTGAATGATCCCCAATGTTTTCCTAAATGACTGATGATGATAAATATAAGCCACCTGTGTGTAATCAAGTCTCCATATAAATGCACCTGCTCTGTGATAGTCTCAGTGTTCTGTTTAAAGCGCATGCCAAACTAATTCACTGCACTCAATATTTGTGATGCAAAAAGTGATAGATTTTTATTTAATAAAGAAGTGCGACTATGCACTCATCCGACGTTTCGACTTACCTGGGTCTTAGTCAAGAGTCGCTGGGTAAAAATTCAAAATATAAAGTAATTATATAGAAAATATACAATAATTACAAAGTACACTTTATACAAAATATATACAAAATATGTACATAATTTACAAAAGATCAGATCAACAAGTCAAACACAATGATGGGGTGTAAGTTGAATAAGCTATTGGAGCAATCATATCAAAAAGGCCATAGATAATATTACTATGTATTTGGAAAAATTTGTACACAAAGCATTACAGGCCAAAGGTAAGCTAAAGGTACGGTGAAGCAAGTAGATCAATGCATCGAACCATGGGGGAGAAATAATAATAATAAACATAATAAACAAAACAAAAAGGAGAAATGTAAACAATGGTGTAGTATACCGGCAAACTTACCTGAATAGTGGGTGTCTGGAGGGTGAAAGATGAGGTGCACTGTAGCACTAATGCATAGAAGAGGGTGCTTAATAAGATAAAACATGGTAAATAAGTAAATCAAACAGTGGAACCTCGCTTAACGAGTAACCCACTTAACGAGAATTTCGCTTAACAAGCAAAGCTTTCTGTAAATTTGTAACTCAGTTTACAAGAAAGCTTTGCTGTACAAGCAAAATACTCACCGCACACACATCCGGTTCCATACATCCACCGCGCTCTGACCCGCTCTTGCAGTCCGCACAAATACACAAGAGCACGCACGCACACACATACAGTATTATGCTCACCTTACCTTCCATTCCATCGCATGACTCTTCTAGTCCGCCGGTACATCGGGACGAGGGAGGAATCCTTGCGGCGAACTACAAGACCCAGGAGGCTGGCGATGGAGCGGAAGGTAAGGTGAGCATAAAGTGTGTGTACCTTCCGTTCCATCGCCGGCCTCCTGGGTCCTCTAGTTCACCGCTCCAGGATGTGCATCGGCAACCATAGCGATGAGACAGGAACTTTTTGCTGTCAGACGCTACTCAAAGGCAGCGTGCTGGCCAATCAGAGGCAAGCGGCTCTTGCCTTTGACGTCAGCACTCTGGGTGCAGAAGTTCCTCCCTCGTTGTGATCGTAACCCAATACACAGCCCGTACCAGCGAACAGCAAGTCTCAGGAGACCGGCAATGGAACGGAAGGTAAGGTGAGCATAATATGTGCGTGTGCGTGCGTGCTTGTATGTACTTGTGTGTGTTTGTGTATTTGTGTGTGTTTGTGTGAGTTTGTGCGAGTTTGTGCATGTGTGGAATGGCACAATAGAGGACCAGGATGGGACATTTAACAAGTTGTGGAACGAATCGTCTGCATTGCAATGGTTTTCTATGGGAAATCTTGCTTTGCTGAACGAGTAACTTGGTTAACAAGCACACTTCCAGAACGGATTGTTCTTGTTAACCAAGGTTCCACTGTATATAGATTAAAGGAATCCAAAGTTAAATATAGGAATTTGTGATGCAGAATATATAATTACCTTGAGGATATTGCACAGGGATTGCAGGCGCAGCGGCGCTGTTGCTATTGGTATATGGTACCCTAAGGTACTGCCGAGGAGGGGGAGATATATAGCAGTGATTGAATACACCAGCAGCCAATCGGATGCTGCGTCCATGTGGGTGAAACAAATGCATAGCATGTGGTTTGGATGTCAGAGTTGCGACGTGGCACATTGTGCGGTCAGCTCACAGCGCATGGAGTGCACGGGGCTTCCATTGAGAGGACGCGCTGGCGTGTGAGAGATTTCTGTGAGGCGCGGGCGCCTACACAGTAAATAGCGTGAATGACTAAGAAAAGTTACGTAGTTAGAGTAATGAAACTGGAGCATGCGCAGTAAGAGGCAAAAAAGACAGAGAAAAGAAGGGAATAAGTTAAAGTATGGGCTGCAGGTATAAGGTGGGAATGGGATATTATGTTGAAAGCTGGCAGGGGTGACATGTGTAATGTATGGATAAGTATGGAGAGTTGGAAACGAAAAAACTTTTTTAAAAAATCAAAGAAAAATGTTAAATAAAGATAAATATAAAAATAAAAAAATAAAAATAATAATAAAAATGGAAAAGAAATAATAAAATAAAAAAAAATGTACTCTAGTGTTCCAGTTATAGGTCATATGTATATGGATACTGGATCTATAGGGGATACTTGTTCAGAAAGGGATATGTAGAGAGAATAGGATAACATAATAGGTGAAATAACGTAAATGATGATATGAAAAAATAGATATAAGGAGAAAAAGGGGAAAAGAAAAAAAGGAGGAAAAGGAAAAAAGAAAAAAAGGGGGGGGGGGACAGGGGAAAGGAAATGAATAAAGATAAAAAGAAGATGAAACAGAGGTGGCCGGTGTACTTACCCAAAGGATACTCAATCATCAGTTCTAGGAAACAGAAAATAAAGTCACAATAAGGGTAATCGAAAACAGACACATACTTTTTATGCAATAAATATTACAAAGGTTTGGTCCTGATGTAGTAACAGAAATTACTCAAAACGTTAGGTCAAACTCACAGTTTAAGCCCTTAGGGTTTAGAGTTTGTAGAGTGAAGATCCAGAAGGCCTCACGGTCTTTCAGGATCCTATGTGATTACCACCCCTACGTGGTCTGGGGACTTGTTCAATTACCTGAAAGCGTAATTGAGAAACCATTATGGAGGGCTGAGCAGAAATGGTGCAGGATAGGGAGTCAAGTCTTTTTACACCTGATGGTGGTATTATGTGAGGCTATCCGGTCTCTCACATGTTGGGAAGTCTTACCTACGTATAATAAGCCACAGGGGAATTTAATCAAGTATATCACGAAATTTGATTCACACGTAAAGAATCCTTTTATAGGGAAGCTCTTACCCGTATGTGGATGTACAAACACTGGTGACTTTATAACATTAGAACAGGCTGTACAGCTAAGACAGGGAAAAGTACCTGATCTTTGTGTATTGAGGAATTGTTGAATTAGCTGTCTGGATAAATTGCCGAGGTCAGCTATAACGAGATTGTCCTTAATGTACCGTGATCTTTTTGTACAAATTAGAGCTGGTGTTTTGAAGGTCTCAATCTGGGGATAAGCTGTGGAGAGTAGCGTCCCGTGTTTACGAATAAGGGCATAGACTTTAGGCATGATGGGATTATATGTGTGGACAAATGGTATTCTCTCAGTCTGTGTAAAATTACGAGTGCGTGATGGGCTTGTTCTCTGTCTCTCTTGTTTGAGTAAAGGAAGAGGGTAAATGCGGTCCTGAAATTTTCTTATCATCTCATCAAGTCTGGTAGAAAGTGTAGTAGTGTTGGAAACAATTCTAGAAACTCTCTGAAATTGAGATTGAGGCAGACTGTCTTTGGTGGCTCTTGGGTGACAACTCGAGTAAAGGAGTAACGAATTAGTATCCATGGGTTTAGTATATAGGTCTGTCGTGAGTAACCCCGTATTGTCTTTCAGTACCAGGGTATCCAGGAAGGGAATTTTATGGAAATCAGATTGGACAGTGAATTTAAGCTCAGCCCTAACGGAATTGAGTTGGGTAACAAATATATTGTGACTCTCGGGGGAGCCGTGCCAAATGAAAAATATATCGTCGATGTAACGTAACCAATTGGTTGCAAATTGATTGAAGAGTGTATTGGAATAAACATGGTCATGTTCAAAACGGTCCATGTAATAATTGGCATACGCCGATGCCATGTTGGAACCCATGGCCGTCCCACTTATCTGAAGGTAATAACTATCGCCAAATAGAAAAAAAATTTCATAGAGGACAAGTTTCAAAAGGTCTAAACACAATAAAATAGAGTTATCAGTTAGACTGGAGTCCTGTAATAGAATTTTCACTGCCTCTATGCCTTTGGAGTGTTCAATTGATGTGTAGAGGCTTTGCACATCGAGAGTCACCAACAGGCTAAGTGGAGGGATGGAATTGAGGATATGGATATTCTCAAGGAAATGACTTGTGTCCAATACAAAAGAACATAGTTGTCTGTTTAAAGGTGTTAGAATTATTTCTAAAAAAAGTAGATAGAGGTGATAGGATTGAATTGGTGGAGGCTACTATCGGAGAGGGAGGCTACTACCAAGGGGAGAGGATAAGGACTTGTGTATTGTAGGTAATACATAAATAACGGGAGTAATAGGCTGTGAATTAGTCAAGAATTCAACATATTTTTTAAAACGTTTTTTCATTTCAAACTCTCCATACTTATCCATACATTACACATGTCACCCCTGCCAGCTTTCAACACAATATCCCATTCCCTAATTTATACCTGCAGCCCATACTTTAACTTATTCCCTTCATTTCTCTAAGTCTTTTTTGCCTCTTACTGCGCATGCTCCAGGCTCATTACTCTAACTACATAACTTTACATTCTTTTCTTAGCCATTCACGCAATTTACTCTGTAGGTGTCAGCACCTCACAGAAATCTCTCAAACACCAGTGCGTCCTCTCAATGGAAGCGCCGGGCACTCCATTTACTACAGTGTCTTTCACGCATGCGCTGTGAGCTGACCGCACGATGTGCCACGTCGGCAACTCTGACGTCCAGACCACATGCTATGCATTTTTTACACCCACATGGACGCAGCATCCGATTGGCTTCTGGGGTATTCATTCACTGCTATATACCTCCCCCTCCTCGGCAGTACTTTAGGATACCATATACCAATAGCAACAGCGCCGCTGCGCCTGCAGTCCCTATGCAATATCCTCAAGGTAATTATATATTCTACATCACATACTCCTATATTTTACTTTGGCTTCCTTTAATTTATATATGCTTTACTTATTTACCACGTTCTATCTTATTAAGCATGCTCTTCTATGCATTAGTGCTACAGTGCATCTCATATTTCACCCTCCAGACACCCACTATTCAGGTAACTTTGCCGGTATACTATACCATTGTTTACATTTCTCCTCTTTGTTTTGTTTATTATTATTATTTCTCCCCCATGGTTCGATGCATTGATCTACTTGCTTCACCGTACCTTTAGATTACCTTTGGCCTGTAATCCTTTGTGTACAAATTTTTCTAAATACATAGTAATATTATGTATGGCCTTTTTTATATAATTGCTCCAATAGCTTATTCAACTTACACCCCATCATTGTCTTTGACTCGTTGATCTGATCTTTTGTAAATTATGTACATATTTTGTATATATTTTGTATAAAGTGTACTTTGTAATTATTGTATATTTTCTTTAGGTTTACTTTATATTTTGTATTTTTTACCCAGCGACTCTTCTTGACTAAGACCCAGGTGGGTCGAAACGTCGGATGATTGCATAGTCGCACTTCTTTATTTAATAAAAAATTATCATTTTTTGATTCACAAATATTGAGTGCAGTTAATTAATTTGGCATAGTACTTTAGGATCCTTGACCAAATTTTTACTTGTACCATTATTATCATAGTCTCAGTGCAGACCAGTTTTTCACTGTTTAAAGCACAGATAGCATCATGAAGCCCAAGGAACACAACAGGCAGGTCTGTGATACTGTTGTGGAGAAGTTTAAAGCTGGATTTCGATACAAAAAGATTTTCAAAACTTTAAACATCCCAAGGAGCACTGTGCAAGCGATCATATTGAAATGGAAGGAGTATCATGCCACTGCAAATCTATCAAGATGCGGTCGTCCATCCAAACTTTCATCTCAAACAAGGAGAAGACTGATCAGAGATGCAGCCAAGAGGCCCATGATCACTCTGGATGAACTGCAGAGATCTACAGCTAAGGTGGGAGAGTCTGTCCATAGGAAATCAATCAGTCGTACACTGCAAAAATCTGGCCTTTATGGAAGAGTGACAAGAAGAAAGCCAGTTCTCAAAGATATCCATAAAAGTGTCATTTAAAGTCTGCCACAAGCCACCTGGGAGACACACCAAACATGTGGAAGAAGGTGCTCTGGTCAGATGAAACCCAAATCGAACTATTTGGGCACAATACCAATCGATATGTTTGATGTAAAAGCAACACAGCTCATCACCCTGAACACATCATCCCCACTGTCAAATATGGTGGTGGTAACATCATGGTTTGGGCTTACTTTTCTTCAGCAGGGACAGGGAAGATGGTTAAAATTGATGGGAAGATGGATGGAGCCAAATACAGGACCATTCTTGAAGAAAATCTGTTGGAGTCTGCAAAAGACCTGAGTGTAATACTTATATATGTTCTGAGGATTTCGATAGCGTAGGGCAATGACAATCAGAGACGAGTTCTTGGTACAAGATATTTTATAATATGTAACCACGGTAGATACACAACGGAAAACACAGCGGTACAAATACACACAATACCTTCCTGAAACGGAGCGAAGGGAATTCCCGGGGCCACTCACCGGACTCCCCCAGGGAGACCACCAGAGCGAACCCCTATACAGGGACTGTCCGGCAATCACCCCGGAAGGCCTAAATGCGCAGCAGCCGGGACACAAGGGGCAAGCGGTAAAAGTCCAGGAGTGTCCGTACGGAATGAATGTCCAGAGTGGTTACGAACCAGAGAGAACCGGGCAGAGTGCTGACCGAAGATGGCAGACGGAATCCGGGCACAGCTTGAGAAACCGGGTAAGGTCCAGAGTCGGTCGGTCGGTAGTCTTTAGGAGGATCCAAAGGCAAACAGGATTAGCAGCAGCAAAGCAGGAGCACACAGCAAGCAGTATACTCAGGCACTGGACTAGGCTTAGAGGCGGCCTTTTAAGCAGCTGGACAGGAAGTAGGGCAACAGAACAGTAAACTCCATGTTAACCGAGGGCAAGCTCATTCAAAAGAGAACTGGAAAACCTGGAAACCTGACACTGAGACTGGGACGGAGATTTATCTTCCAACAAGACAATGATGCAAAACATAAAGCCAAATCTACAATGGAACGGTTCCCAGATAAACGTATCCAGGTGTTAGAATGGCCAAGTCAAAGTCCAGACCTGAATACAATCGAGAATCTGTGGAAAGAGCTGAAAACTGCTGTTCACAAACGCTCTCCATCCAACCTCACTGAGCTCGAGCTGTTTGCAAAGGAAGAATGAGCATGAATTTCAGTCTCTATGTGCAAAATTTTTATCTTTATGTTTGAAGCCTGAAATGTGGGAAAAGGTTGAAAAATTCAAGAGAGCCGAATACTTTCGCAAGGCACTATATATATACACACATATATTCGTAAGTTATGAGTTACTTTAACAAATAAAGTCTATATTAGCAAAGTTGATTAGATCTACATTCAATAAAATTAATTCACTACAAATGTAGTGTAGGCCTCCTGGTATCACTATTCACAACATACCAATATTCTCATATTATCAGCTAGTTTGCATTATGGCAGTGCTGATTACATTGTATACCAACTGTGTTACTAACAGTTTATTCTAACTGATTTCAGCATGTGGCATCATTTGCAATCGAACCTGATAGGATTATATGCTAATTTTTTGCATGAAATTCCTAACTGCAACAGACTCAACAGTCACAGTCACATTTTATATAGACAATATTGAGAGCAGTATTTGTAAAGAAACATATCAGTCTCTATCCACATGTCACATTTATTTTTTTGCTTATCTGTTCCGTTTTGAACTAACAACTGATAAATGGTATTAACATCTTGTTAATTCCTGTATCAAATGGAAACATAGAAGTCATATTGATTTATTTGGGTCTGTTTGCTTTCTGTTTATTCTTTATTTTCAGAATGGAAGAAAAGTTTTACAATCTGAAACCAGATAGACTCCATATAAATGAATGGGGCCCTTGTTCCTGTTTGTTTCAGAAATGTACAAAACGCTAACACTGTTTATATTTTCCATTTTTCTCTTTTACAGGGAAGAAACAATTGGAAAAGATAAAATGACATTTGGATATATCCTATAGTACAGGTATATAGTAGTAGATGTATTAATGAATATAGTACATTAGGTAATATGCTTAGCACTACTATCTTGGCTACTTTTTGCAGGATTACAATTTGGCCAATGGATGGACGAAAGGTCCAATGGAATGAGAACTGCATGGGAAGATGACTGGACAGATCTCTGACTCTCAGGTCGCTGCTGGGAATAATGGTGGCAGATTTTACGCCACATTTATGGAGTCACAATAAAATTTACCAAACTGGAGATAACAGATTTTACAGAAAAAAATGTTAGGAAACATTCCTATGACTAGTAAGTAAAGCAGATTTAGAGGGAAACTTTACCAGCCCCCAGAATACCAGCCCCCAGCTGTCGGGCTTTATCATGGCTGGGTATCAAAATTGAACTGGAAACTGCACTTTTTTTTTTTTATATCATTTATTTAAATAATTAAAAAAAAAAAAAAATCTGCATGTGGTTCCTCTTATTTTGATACACAACCAAGATAAGTGCATGGCATAGGGCTGCAGCCTGTAGCCATATGCTTTATCTGTGCTGGGTATCATAAAATGGGGGGACCTTATGCCAATTCTTTTAAATTTATTTACTTTTAGACCACAATAGGGCTGCAGACAGGGTATTTGATTGCAAGCAGTCAGACATGCTGTCAGACAGGTGGGGGCACATCTGACTGCAACCAATTACAGTGCCAGGACTGCCGGTGGGCGGTGGAAGCAGTGAATATCTATGAGTGATAATGAGCGGCCACAGAAGTAGAATGAGTGACCAGGAAGCAGTATACAGCTGTGCCGGAGACTCAGTAAGTATAACGAACTTTCTTTATTCTTTTTTTCTTTATTTTTCATTTTTTTATTTCCCGAGTTTCCGGATCGTTACCCAGAGTTCCCTGAAAACTCCGGATCCGTCACTCGCCTACCTTTGAACCCACTCGGATCCGGACTTTTAGAGTCTGGGTCCGCCCATCACTATTGTTTTGGAAGATACACTTAATGAACCCATTACTCAAAGTCTAATTAAACAACAAAAAAAAAGTAAATCTTGGTGGACAATCAATTATTCACATATTTGCAACTAGTTAAGCAACCATTTAACTTACTGTATTATGTTAAATTAATGAAGAGCAAGCAGAAAACATCTGATCTTCAGGAAAGTTTGTTTTCTAAAAAAAAAATCAGTCTTATCAGCTCGATGTGTTTAATTACAACTGGCTTAGGAAGTCAGACATTAAAACAATCTATTTATTCCACTTTCTCTTCGATGCTTCAAATGATTAAACACAATGTTATCCTGCTTAACAAAAAAGGTATCATTGAAAAAAATTGTCAGAGCTATTGATTTAGACTGCAAAACCATACAACAACCATCAATTGTAGTTTATTATTAAAGAGGAATTGTCAGCTTTACTGAATAACTGTATTCCTGTAATTTCTCTTAAAAATGTATAGATAAATTAACTAGCTGCTATTGCCACTTTTCAAGGGGATGTGTCTCTACACTGTTTGAGGCCTCCAACACACATCCGTGCTGCCGGTACGTGTTTGGTACAATTTTGCACGTACTAGCGGCACGGAGACACGTACACTAATGTTACCCTATGGTAACAGGCACACACACGCAAAACCACATGGAACGTGTGTCTGTGTCATTTGTACGTCTGTGCGTTTTTCCTCACGCACAACATGTCCGTTTTTCTCCGGCATCATGCAGGCACGGACCCGCTAAAGTTAATGGGTCGGTGCCTGCACGTACGTGACACGTAGCATGTCTGTGTGCATTTTTATTCGAAAAAACACCAACACTTGTTACCAATCCTGTAGTTCAATTAGCTTCATTTTGACACACCAGTATCTCATGATGATGATTTTTCTACGTCTTTTTTAATGAAAAATGGATCATTTCAAACAGATAGCACACGGATATGACACGTACAAGAATCTCACGCATAAACGGACACTCCACATGCACACACGGTGATATAACGCCATCACACGGATGTCACACGTACCGGCGAAACGGACATAAAAAACGGAACACGGACCAGAAAAACAGAGCGCGAGAAACGCATGTGTTTTTTGCGAAAGTGTGTCAGAGGCCTGACATTGTCAGCTGCCTGACATTGTCAGCTATGATTAGACAGTGTTAACGGTATGTGCACACAATGATTATTTGGATGCAGAAATTTCTGCACCATTTCTGCATCTCTTGGCAGAAAAATGGTTTTGCTGCATTTTTTATGCATTTTTAGTGCATTTTTGCATGTGTTTTTCACTTGCATTTTTATAGCATTTTTGGACACTAGTGAATGATATAGAAATAGATAATAGCTAGAGATAGATTATAGATATAGATAGATAGATAGATAGATAGATAGATAGATACAGATATTTAGACATATAGACAGACAGACATATAATTGCATAACTATCTGACACATAATAAAAATGCATCCTGTGCAGCTTATTGGATAGCTTTTTATGATTAAATAAATAAATGGAATAACAATGTGGGGTCTCCCTATGTTTGATAACCAGCAAAGTTAAAGGAGACAGCTGTGAGCTGATATTATTTGGCACTTTGCCTTGGCTCTTCCTGAAGTCCTGATGCGGTGGTAATTGGGTTGGGGTTGATGTCAGTTGGATTTTGTCAACTGGCATCAAGCCCTGGTATTAGTAATGAAGATGTGTCTATCAGACACCCCCAATTACTAATCCAGTAAATGAAAAGAAACACACACAAAAATACTATACTGGAAAAAAGCTCACTACACTTTCACAGATTCACCAATTTATAAAAAATAAAAAAACGTGCAGGTCTGCTGTAGTCCAGGAATTCTGACATAGTCCACAAATGGAAACCTGAAAGACATTAAAAGAGAGTAATAAAAACAAGACACTGTTACTTATTCACTAATTTATTAGAAAGTCAAGTTCCCAGTTCCGACGGAATCCAGCGTTTCTCACGACGTTCCTCAATTACCTGCATCAAAGACTATGCAGCATCAAAACAAGCATCACAATGCCGTGAAAACGGCTGACCTATGTCAGAGCGGACCAATATTACACCCATTATTGCACACCAGCAGGCCAGACTTGAGGTTCAGCAGCACCAACTACTCATCGGTCTGTTGTTTGATGCCCATTGATAGATTCTGCGCGTTGTGGGCTTTTCTCTCAAACAGATGCATTTCAGAACAGCCTGCAGCAGTTTTCCCCTGGCTGTGCTGACGTTAGTGTGCAGGTGTTATGCTGGCTGTAAGAGGCACTGGAGGAAGCAAAGTAGGAGGAGGTGGCAATATGGACAGAGAAACAATCAGAAATCCTTGGTCATGGTAGGACATTGTTACAATGTGGACTAGGGGAAGGTTCGGTGTAAGGTGAAACACAACTTAACAGGGGTAACACCACAACAAACAAGGGGTACACCAGGGACACTTTAACAATGGTGGGCCCTGCTACTAGTGAGAGGGAAGATGGGCACCTCCTCCACTTACCTGCCACTGTACCCTGCACTCCTAGCCAATCCTCATACAGGTTCCTCACCTGTTACAGAGTAGGAACCTGAAGCCCTGAGTGAAAGTACAATAGTCTTGGCTAGTGATTGGGAGGTAAGGGATGCTATCCCCACCACTGCACTAAAACAATACTGCAGGGAAGGAAGTCAGAAATGGGGGATATTCAGAAAAACATTAAAAATGGTATTGCAAAACTGCTATGAATATTTGAAAGTAATAGAGATGTTAGGCTAGCACCTAATTCACACATATAAGTGTTCCAGTCAGTCTTTTTTCTGAATAGCATGCAGTTTCTTCTGACTGAGAGCCCTATTACCAGACTCTATTCCTGATCCTATATAGCCAGGAGCCTTTCTGCCCATACTTGCAGATTTTTAATAGCACATAGAGGCACTAAGGTTAGGTTCCCTAAAAATTAGAGATGACCTTGTTATTGGTTTTCGGGCTCATTTGCATTGATCAATACATTTGCTAAACATCTCTATTACTTTCAAATATTCATAGCAGTTTTGCAATACCATTTTTCATGTACAAAGAAAAACTTGTCTCCAGCGCAATGAAAATTTCCAGTTTCCCTCTTTCCACGTGTTTCAACTACATAAATGTAGTCTTTGACAAAGGCTACATTTATGTAGTTGAAACGCATCGTGCCGTTGTCTATATTTTTCCTCTATTGGAAATATTGCCTGACCTTTACATACATGTAATTGTCTATTTTAATGAGACCGCTTTGTGTCAAAATAAACCTGGAAATGTTATGAGCTGGACCTGTTTCATTGTGCTGGACACAAGTTTTTCTTTGTTCATGGTTATCTGGGTGACCACACCTGAAAGTCCGAGCTGCATGGAATTCTACTTCAAGTCCACATAAGGGTGAGCTGAATGTTCAAGTTTGTTCTAACCATTTTTCATGTATTTCATTTTTTCCAGATAGCTAAATGTATTTTTCATAGTTCATAGTTCATTTACCATTTTTTATGTTTATATTTTGATAGTGGTTAGTGTGCAAACATGGGGAAACACATCAATAAACTGGAGCCACCACAGCAACTTCAACAGGGGGTTACAGCAGCTCCTTCCACCTCTTGGCCCAGCATCTAAATGGCAAAGATTAGCCTGGTAGCATCTGATACCATCTGGTAGCAGATGGTACAGTGAAGGAAATAATTATTTGATCGCTTGCTGATTTTGTAAGTTTGACACTGACAAAGACATGAGAGGTCTATAATTTTAAGGGTAGGTTAATTTTAATAGTGAGTGATAGAATATTCAAAATAAAATCCAGAAAATCACATTGTATAAATTATAATAATTTCTTTGCATTTTGCAGAGAGAAAGAAGTATTTGATCCCCACCAACCATTAAGAGTTCTGGCTCCTACAGACCACTTTGATGCTCCTAATCAACTCATTACCTGCATTAAAGACACCTGTCTTAAATTGTCACTTGTTTAAAACACTTCTGTCCATAAATTCAATTAATCAGTTAGACTCTAACCCCTAAAACATGGGCAAGACCATAGAGCTTTCTAAGGATGTCAGGGATAAGTGCATAAACCTGCACAAGGCTGGAATGGGCTGCAAAACCATACGTAAGAGGCTGGATGAGAAGGAAACAACTGTTAGTGCAATAGTAAGAAAATGGAAGAAATATAAAATGAGCGTCAATCGACATCAATCTGGAGCACCATGCAAAATCTTACCTTGTGGGGTATCCAGGATCATGAGGAAGGTGAGAGATCAGCCGAAAACTACACGGATGGAACTTGTTAATGATCTCAATGCAGCTGGGACCATTGTCACCAAGAAAACAATTGGTAACACATTACGACGTAATGGCTTAAAATCATGCAGTGCTCACAAAGTACCACTTCTCACGAAGGCACATGTGCAGGCCCATCTGAATCTTGCCAATGAACACCTGAATGATTCTGAGGGTGATTGGGAAAAGGTGCTGTGATCAGATAAGACAAAAATTGAGCTCTTTGCCCTTAACACAACTTGCCATGTTTGGAAGAAGAGAAATGCGGCCTATGACTAGAGATGAGCGAACCGGTCCCGGTTCGGCTCGAGGTCGGTTCGCCGAACCGAGGTCCCGTTCGAGTTCGGCTCGTCGAACGTTCGACGAACCGAACTCGAACTGCATAGGAAACAATGGCAGGCAATCACAAACACAGAAAAACACCTAGAAAACACCCTCAAAGGTGTCCAAAAGGTGACAAACAACTCACAACACAACACAAACACATGGGAAAGTGACAAGGACATATACTCATGCGAAAACAAAAGAGCTGGACAAGGAAAAAGAGGAGGACACACAGATATATGAGTATATGCAAGGAAACGTCGATTCCATTATTGTGCAACTTGAGCCCTGCTCATTTTAGGCTTCCAATCTTGATAAATTGCCTGAGCTCGCCACGTACGCCTTGGGGATCTTGTCGTGTCCTGCACCCAGCGTTCTCTCGGAACCAGTCTTCAGTGCTGCTGGGGGTCTGCTGGCAGATAAGCACACGTGTCTGTCCACTGCCAATGTGGACATGGCTCTCAGAGGACTTTTCTTCCCCTGGGTCAGCCAGGGGACGGGAAAGGCACGCGTATTTTTGAGAGTGCTTCATGCAAAGCATCTTTTTCTTTTTCATAAGGGGGCTCAACCGATGCCAGGCAAGTGGGGTGTGTGTGGCCCAGTTAGTGGAAACGAGGGAGACTGTGGTTGGAGTCCCCTCGCTGTGTTTCTAAAAGAACCAAGATGAACAAGTCATGGCTCTCAGAGGACTTTTCTTCCCCTGGGTCAGCCAGGGGATGGGAAAGGCACGCGTATTTTTGAGAGTGCTTCATGCAAAGCATCTTTTTCTTTTTCAAAAGGGGGCTCAACCGATGCCAGGCAAGTGGGGTGTGTGTGGCCCAGTTAGTGGAAACGAGGGAGACTGTGGTTGGAGTCCCCTCGCTGTGTTTCTAAAAGAACCAAGATGAACAAGTCATGGCTCTCAGAGGACTTTTCTTCCCCTGGGTAAGCCAGGGGACGGGAAAGGCACGCGCATTTTTGAGAGTGCTTCATGCAAAGCATCTTTTTCTTTTTCAAAAGGGGGCTCAACCGATGCCAGGCAAGTGGGGTGTGTGTGGCCCAGTTAGTGGAAACGAGGGAGACTGTGGTTGGAGTCCCCTCGCTGTGTTTTACATGCTTTTAGAAGGGCATGACATGGCTTAGAGGTTGACTTTCAGCATCTGGAAACTGTTGGCTAGCAAAATGCTGCCTTTCCAACCTTTTTAACCGAGGATTTTCGAGACCTTATGCCCATCGCAGTGCCCCAAGAGCCGATGCCCAGGCGCCACTCCTTCTCCAACAAAGGCGTGCACGCGCTACACCAGCATGTCGCACTAAACATCACTGATTCCTTGAGAAACTCTGAGTGACAGGGTGCTTTTCACCACAGATAATTGGCCCAGTAAGCATGGACAGGGGCGTTACATGTCGCTGACTGGGCAATGGGTTACTGTGGGGAGAGATGGAGAAGGGTCTGCTGTACAAGTCTTGCCGTCCCCACGAGTTGTTTCAATCCTTCATCTGTATGTAGAAGTTAATACACTGCTTCTGCCTCTTCAACCTCGTGTGGGTCCTCCACCTTGGCGCAAACCCTGTGTGGTCAGGCCACCCTTCCTTGTAACTGCGCACAAGGACTACCACACACCTCCTTACTATTCTGGCAGTAGAGCTCAATGCCATCAGGCGGTCAAAGTTTTACTTTGAAATGTATGGGAAATGTGAGTCACACCGCTGAGAAGTTGTGGACGGTTAGCTCTGGAGACCGAGTTTCATCAATGGTTGTCTCCACTCAACCAGCAGCCAGGGAAGGCCGGGTGCGACAATGATGCAAACATGGGTGCGGCCCTTCGCTGTGACAATGTGACACACGTGCCTTGTGTGGTTCACGTGTTGAACCTGGTTGTCCAGCAATTTTTAAAGCACTGTCCTGGCCCACATGGCCTTCTGCAGAGAGCACGGTGTAACGCCTTCCTTGATCCACACACTCAGATGGGCTGTAAATGATAGGCTAGAGGGAAGCCACTCACCAAGAAGGACCCCTAGAACCCTGAAACCCTTTAACCCCTATACAGGGATTAGGAATTGCACAGGGCCCAAGGTGATTAATACCTGTGGAAGGCTGCAGTTCCAGAGAATAGTAGTCAGGCAGGGTCAAAACATTAATTGAGGAACAGGAACAGAATGGGACGGCCAGGACTTAATCAGAAAACAAGCAGAGGTGAAATGCGGATCGGCCAACAAGGTACATAAACAGCAAGCAGGAAAAGTAGTCAGGTAACAAGCACACAAAATCATAAAACTGAACTGGGGGTAAAAGCAGAGCTATGTCTGGCAGTGGTCTGCAGACAGGATGGGCATAAAAAAGGGTGTGGTGTCTTCCCATTGGTTGTAGCTGAATGATGGTATTTCATCTGTGAGATACCCACCAGCTACATTCAGCCAAAGATTCTGCATCTGTCAAGTTAATGCAGCCCAGTGGGTGAGCATAACCTGCGTCCACCTGCGCCGCTGGCATCGACTCCTCTCCCATCATCAGCACTATTCATGAAAGGAACATGTCACCTGGCGACCGGAGTACAAATTGACGGAGCGGACTCCATTGGTGACTTAACAGCCGTGTGCGGCAATTATGCAAACCTGGCTGCGGGCCATCGTCAGGGCAATGTGACACACGTGCCTTGTATGGCTCACGTGTTGAACCTAATTCTCCAGCAATTTTTAAAACACCATCACGGCCTACATGGCCTTGTGCAGCGTGGACGCTCGCTATGTGCTCACTTCCATCGTGCGCACACAGCAGCTCAACAACTTTCGTCGCTACAGAAGTCTTTAGGTCTGGTGGTTAAACGCCTGAAATGCGATGTGCCCACACGCAGGAATTTGAATCTGCACATGTTGCAGCGTTTGTGGCAGCACCGCCGAACCCTGCTGCAATACGTTATGACATATAGCCTGGGATAACTTGATCCAGAGGTGGTGCAGATCACGCTGCTGGAGTGGTGTCAGATCAAGTACCTATGCACCCTGCTACACAGTTTACAAATGTCGACGAAGATGTTTAGCACTGGCAATGTCATTCTCAGCGTGACAATTCTGGTCATCTACATGATGGAGCACACTGTAATTATTATTCGGAGTCAGGTGTTGGGACAACAGGAAGGGGAGGAAGTACAGGAGGAGTCATATGCGGAAGGGATAACAAGATCTACGAGGTCCAGATGGTCAGCGGCACCTATGCGGCAGTCATGGTGAGGGAGAGGGATTAACAAGGGCGCATAGTATCAGCAAAAAGTGTTGAGGAAGGTGCAGGAGCCCATGAAGAAATGGAGGACGAACTGGCGATGGGCATGGAAGACTCAGCAGATGAGTGAGAGCTTGCTCACATTTCGGTTGTGCGAGGTTGTGGGGAGAGGGCAGAGGAAGAAGGCACGATTCTCACCTCTCTGCCACCAACACACCAAGGACTTGGTCCTCCTGGATGCACAAGACACATGAGCGCCTTCTTGCTGCACTACCTACAACATGACCCTCGGATTGTACGAATTCAAAGTAATCCAGAATACTGGGTTGCCACACTGTTAGATCCCCGGTACAAGACAAAATTTGGCAAAATAATTCCTGCCATAGAAATGGACGCACGTATACAGGAGTATCTGCAGAATGTGGTACGCAATCTTAAGCCTGCTTTACACCAGGCAATCTATCGTGCGATAGATCGTCGGGGTCACGGTTTTTGTGACGCACATCCGGCATTGCTGGCGATGCCGGCCTGTGTGACACCTCCTAGCGACGCAGTATCGCTCACAAATCGTGAGTCGGGTACTGCTCGTTAGGTTCCATAATATCGGTTACTTTAGTCGCCCATCGTTTCCGTGGTAGCACACGTCGCTCCGTGTGACACCACGGGAACGATGAGCAGCTCACCTGCCTCCCGCGGCCGCCGCCGGCTCTATGTGGAAGGAAGGAGGTGGGCGGGATGTTTACGTCCCGCTCATCTCGCCCCTCCGCTTCTATTGGCCGGCGCCCGTGTGACGTCGCTGTGACGCCGAACGTCCCTCCCACTCCAGGAAGTGGACGTTCGCCGCCCACAGCGAGGTCGCACGAGAGGTAAGTATGTGTGACGGGGTTTATTAACTTTGTGCGACACGGGCAGCGATTTGCCCGTGACGCAAAAAGGACGGGGGCGGGTACGATCGATTGTGAAATCGCACAATCGGTCGTACCGTGTAAAGCAGGCTTTAGATTTACTTTTCCACTAAACACCAGTGCTGCACAGAGTGAATCTCAACGCTTTGTCATGGATAGGAGGAAATGGTCTTTTACTTGTCCACATCTGAGGGACCGAGGGCTGGCTGCTGTGCTGAGATGGCGTTGAGTACGGTGTCCCTGCAGAGTTGCACTTTTGGTCATATACCAAAATGAGTTGAAAAAGGACAGATGCTGGTGGAAAGGGGAACAGGTGTGTTGGAAAGGGGAAAAAAGTTTTGGTCCGTGGATTTGGTGGTTAAGCAACAGTAACATTTGCTGAAGAAACACCATCTGTTACAGTGGGACTGGCAGATTTGGATAAAGTGGTATATACTATGTTACCGCTATATAACGAAAATTAATAAGAAAAGAAAGAGAAAGTTATATATCCCCATCAGCAGTCAGTGTCCACCGTGCTCCCAGTTGGAAAAGGAGAGGTTGGCAACTGGAAGGTTTGGTGGAGGATACAGATCTGTGTGGCTATGAAACTAATAGTAGCCTGAACCGAGTTAGACGCCATTCGGATCTGGAGACTGGGAGCTTTGTTAGCGTCACAGGGTCCACATGCCCACCCAGCCCAGGAACTCCCTGTTAACAACACAGGGGCCATTGAGTACGTTGACCGTGTGCGTAGGGGCACACCTGTGGACAGCAGGCGCATCAGCAGCAGCAGGCCTGTTAATGCCACTGGGCTGCACAAGCAGGACTGGTAGGACAGGAGCTGGTCTTAACCGTTCTGCGTTACCAACTGTGGTGGTGGCCTGCATCGACACCCTATCCTTGCCTACCTCAGGCCTAAAGCCGCAATGGGTTCAACACATGGAGGTGTGCTCTTTCGGAGCATAATAGAAGACTGCGCACCTCCTTGTTGGCTCCAGCCCCTTTTATAACCTGGGTCTGCCCCAAACCAGGGTGAACCACAATGCACCTCCTGGAGACAAAAGTAGAGTGACACGTCATGAGTGGCATAACTAGCGTCCTATTTGGAACCGCAACTTCAATGATGACCTCATGGCTGCCATGACCCAAACACCTCACCAGTCATCGTCTGACCATCAATAATGCGGTGACAAGTCATAGGGGTGGGCCTCTGCAAGCCATTTGGGAGGACACCTGATGCCCTGTGGTCTATATGAGACCCCCACATCAGGGGCAGGGCCAAAGAGTTTATTACCGGACATAGTCTCTGATGCAGTAAGTGCCTGAGCATGCTCAGTAGCATGAAATACAGTCTCTGAAAAAAGACTATCAGCTTTAGCATGGTGTCTAGGCACAAAACAGGACTTAGACCCGGCACGGAATGCAACCACCTGTGCAAAGAGGCTTTTCACACTTAGTGTGGGAGCATGCGCTGTATCCCGAAATGAAGACTTAGCGTCAGGAATGGCACAGTCAGGCTGAGCATACTCACTAGGCGAAACACTGTAATTAGGCTGCAGCTGGGGTAAATCGGCACACGCATGCGCACTAGCTGCCTCTCCACACTTAGACGTGGAGGGGAAATTGCTCTTGGAGATGCTGTCTATGAACAGAAGGAAAAGCTAAAGGAAGCCTGACTTTCTATCCCTCCGAATTATGAAATGCAGCAATGAATTCCATGAGTTTGCTATAACATTAGCGTAGCAAAATGTGCATGAGGGTGTCATGTAGAGGTGCTATAAATAGCTTGGCACCAGTGGGGCACTAATGGAATGCAACAGACAGTTCTATGATGCCACTAAATGGCAGTATTTTTTGCTATCATTATAGCTTATTAAAAACAGAGCAGGAGGGTGTCATGCAGAGGTGCTAGAAATAGCTTGGCACCAGTGGGGCACTAATGGAATACAACAGCCAGTTCTATGATGCCACTAAATGGCAGTATTTTTTGCTATCATTATAGCTTATTAAAAACAGAGCAGGAGGGTGTCCTGCACAGGTGCTAGAAATAGCTTGGCACCAGTGGGGCACTAATGGAATACAACAGCCAGTTCTATGATGCCACTAAATGGCAGTATTTTTTGCTATCATTATAGCTTATTAAAAACAGAGCAGGAGGGTGTCATGCAGAGGTGCTAGAAATAGCTTGGCACCAGTGGGGCACTAATGGAATACAACAGCCAGTTCTATGATGCCACTAAATGGCAGTATTTTTTGCTATCATTATAGCTTATTAAAAACAGAGCAGGAGGGTGTCATGCAGAGGTGCTAGAAATAGCTTGGCACCAGTGGGGCACTAATGGAATACAACAGCCAGTTCTATGATGCCACTAAATGGCAGTATTTTTTGCTATCATTATAGCTTATTAAAAACAGGGCAGGAGGGTGTCCTGCACAGGTGCTAGAAATAGCTTGGCACCAGTGGGGCACTAATGGAATACAACAGCCAGTTCTATGATGCCATTAAATGGCAGTATTTTTTGCTATCATTATAGCTTATTAAAAACAGAGCAGGAGGGTGTCATGCAGAGGTGCTAGAAATAGCTTGGCACCAGTGGGGCACTAATGGAATACAACAGCCAGTTCTATGATGCCACTAAATGGCAGTATTTTTTGCTATCATTATAGCTTATTAAAAACAGAGCAGGAGGGTGTCATGCAGAGGTGCTAGAAATAGCTTGGCACCAGTGGGGTACTAATGGAATACAACAGCCAGTTCTATGATGCCACTAAATGGCAGTATTTTTTGCTATCATTATAGCTTATTAAAAACAGAGCAGGAGGGTGTCCTGCACAGGTGCTAGAAATAGCTTGGCACCAGTGGGGCACTAATGGAATACAACAGCCAGTTCTATGATGCCACTAGATGGCAGTATTTTTTGCTATCATTATAGCTTATTAAAAACAGAGCAGGAGGGTGTCCTGCACAGGTGCTAGAAATAGCTTGGCACCAGTGGGGCACTAATGGAGTACAACAGCCACTTCTTGTATGCCACTAGGTACACTGACTGTTTGCTAGTATAATGGCTTAGTTAAAAAGAGTTTGAGTGTGCAATGCAGGCAGAGGTGCTGCAAATATCTTTACAATAGTGTGAATAGACAAAAGTACAATAGCCACGTTTAGGATGCCACTAGGTACACTGACTGTTTGCTAGTATAATGGCTTAGTTAAAAAGAGTTTGAGTGTGCAATGCAGGCAGAGGTGCTGCAAATATCTTTACAATAGTGTGAATAGACAAAAGTACAATAGCCACATTTAGGATGCCACTAGGTACACTGACTGTTTGCTAGTATAATGGCTTAGTTAAAAAGAGTTTGAGTGTGCAATGCAGGCAGAGGTGCTGCAAATATCTTTACAATAGTGTGAATAGACAAAAGTACAATAGCCACGTTTAGGATGCCACTAGGTACACTGACTGTTTGCTAGTATAATGGCTTAGTTAAAAATAGTTTGAATGTGCAATGCAGGCAGAGGTGCTGCAAATATCTTTACAATAGTGTGAATAGACAAAAGTACAATAGCCACGTTTAGGATGCCACTAGGTACACTGACTGTTTGCTAGTATAATGGCTTAGTTAAAAAAAGTTTGAGTGTGCAATGCAGGCAGAGGTGCTGCAAATATCTTTACAATAGTGTGAATAGACAAAAGTACAATAGCCACGTTTAGGATGCCACTAGGTACACTGACTGTTTGCTAGTATAATGGCTTAGTTAAAAAGAGTTTGAGTGTGCAATGCAGGCAGAGGTGCTGCAAATATCTTTACAATAGTGTGAATAGACAAAAGTACAATAGCCACGTTTAGGATGCCACTAGGTACACTGACTGTTTGCTAGTATAATGGCTTAGTTAAAAAGAGTTTGAGTGTGCAATGCAGGCAGAGGTGCTGCAAATATCTTTACAATAGTGTGAATAGACAAAAGTACAATAGCCACATTTAGGATGCCACTAGGTACACTGACTGTTTGCTAGTATAATGGCTTAGTTAAAAAGAGTTTGAGTGTGCAATGCAGGCAGAGGTGCTGCAAATATCTTTACAATAGTGTGAATAGACAAAAGTACAATAGCCACGTTTAGGATGCCACTAGGTACACTGACTGTTTGCTAGTATAATGGCTTAGTTAAAAATAGTTTGAATGTGCAATGCAGGCAGAGGTGCTGCAAATATCTTTACAATAGTGTGAATAGACAAAAGTACAATAGCCACGTTTAGGATGCCACTAGGTACACTGACTGTTTGCTAGTATAATGGCTTAGTTAAAAAAAGTTTGAGTGTGCAATGCAGGCAGAGGTGCTGCAAATATCTTTACAATAGTGTGAATAGACAAAAGTACAATAGCCACGTTTAGGATGCCACTAGGTACACTGACTGTTTGCTAGTATAATGGCTTAGTTAAAAAGAGTTTGAGTGTGCAATGCAGGCAGAGGTGCTGCAAATATCTTTACAATAGTGTGAATAGACAAAAGTACAATAGCCACGTTTAGGATGCCACTAGGTACACTGACTGTTTGCTAGCATAATGGCTTAGTTAAAAAGAGTTTGAGTGTGCAATGCAGGCAGAGGTGCTGCAAATATCTTTACAATAGTGTGAATAGACAAAAGTACAATAGCCACGTTTAGGATGCCACTAGGTACACTGACTGTTTGCTAGTATAATGGCTTAGTTAAAAAAAGTTTGAGTGTGCAATGCAGGCAGAGGTGCTGCAAATATCTTTACAATAGTGTGAATAGACAAAAGTACAATAGCCACGTTTAGGATGCCACTAGGTACACTGACTGTTTGCTAGTATAATGGCTTAGTTAAAAAGAGTTTGAGTGTGCAATGCAGGCAGAGGTGCTGCAAATATCTTTACAATAGTGTGAATAGACAAAAGTACAATAGCCACGTTTAGGATGCCACTAGGTACACTGACTGTTTGCTAGTATAATGGCTTAGTTAAAAAGAGTTTGAGTGTGCAATGCAGGCAGAGGTGCTGCAAATATCTTTACAATAGTGTGAATAGACAAAAGTACAATAGCCACGTTTAGGATGCCACTAGGTACACTGACTGTTTGCTAGTATAATGGCTTAGTTAAAAAAAGTTTGAGTGTGCAATGCAGGCAGAGGTGCTGCAAATATCTTTACAATAGTGTGAATAGACAAAAGTACAATAGCCACGTTTAGGATGCCACTAGGTACACTGACTGTTTGCTAGTATAATGGCTTAGTTAAAAAGAGTTTGAGTGTGCAATGCAGGCAGAGGTGCTGCAAATATCTTTACAATAGTGTGAATAGACAAAAGTACAATAGCCACGTTTAGGATGCCACTAGGTACACTGACTGTTTGCTAGTATAATGGCTTAGTTAAAAAAAGTTTGAGTGCGCAATGCAGGCAGAGGTGCTGCAAATATCTTTACAATAGTGTGAATAGACAAAAGTACAATAGCCACGTTTAGGATGCCACTAGGTACACTGACTGTTTGCTAGTATAATGGCTTAGTTAAAAAGAGTTGGAGTGTGCAATGCAGGCAGACGTGCTGCAAATATCTTTCCACTAGTTTGACTACACAAAAGTACAATAGCCACGTTTAGGATGCCACTAGGTACACTGACTGTTTGCTAGTATAATGGCTTAGTTAAAAAACGTTTGAGTGTGCAATGCAGGCAGAGGTGCTGCAAATATCTTTGCAATAGTGTGACTAGACAAAAGTACAATAGCCCCGTTTAGGATGCCACTAGGTACACTGACTGTTTGCTAGTATAATGGCTTAGTTAAAAAGAGTTTGAGTGTGCAATGCAGGCAGAGGTGCTGCAAATATCTTTACAATAGTGTGAATAGACAAAAGTACAATAGCCACGTTTAGGATGCCCCTAGGTACACTGACTGTTTGCTAGTATAATGGCTTAGTTAAAAAAAGTTTGAGTGTGCAATGCAGGCAGACGTGCTGCAAATATCTTTGCAATACTGTGACTAGACAAAAGTACAATAGCCACGTTTAGGATGCCACTAGGTACACTGACTGTTTGCTAGCATAATGGCTTAGTTAAAAAGAGTTGGAGTGTGCAGAGGACAGGAGGGTACAGTGCCAGGATTGTGGGGCTCTGGGTAGAGGAAAGGAAGCCTGCCTTTCTATTCCCTCCTAATAGGGAAATGCAGGGAGGAAATCCCTGACCTTGGCTACACAGACGCTGTCGCTGTTTTCAGGACCTGTCATCTATGGCTCTGACCCTACCGGTTTGAGCCCTTAAAAGGACTGATAGAAAGTGCTCTCCCTAAGCTGTCTAACGCTGTGTATGGAGCGCATACAGCTGTATCGGCGATAGGACTCAGGAGGACGGAGCTGCGACAGTGATGTCTGACACCAAAGATGCAGAAGAGATAATGGCGTCCTGGAGGAAAATGTCCGGTTTTATAATGCAGGGACATGTGACATGGACATCCTATCACACATGCCGTTGCTTCTCTGGCTAAAAGTCCACTTAGCTGTGTGTGTGTCTGGGATTGGCTGACATGCTGGCCTGCCCCACAAGACGCGCGCGCTTAGGGAAGGAAGACAAGGAGAAAAAAAAAAAATGGTGATCGCCATTATAGAAACAGCAGTGATCTGAAGGCGCTGTTCACGCACACTATACACTGAAATGTCATAATAGTGTGATTCACAGAGTGACTTACACTATTACAGCGGAAACCAAGCTAGGAATTAGCTGTTTTTTTGCTGCTAGAACCGTTCTCGAACGTTTCTAGAACTATCGAGCTTTTGCAAAAAGCTCGAGTTCTAGTTTGATCTAGAACAGGCCCCAAAATCACTCGAGCCTAGAACTGGAGAACCTCGAACCGCGAACCGCGCTCAACTCTACCTATGACCCAACGAACACCGTCCCAACTGTCAAGCATAGAGGTGGAAACATTATGTTTTGGGGGTGTATCTCTGCTAAGGGCACAGGACTACTTCACCACATCAATGGGGCAATGGATGGAGCCATGTACCATAAAATCCAGAGTGACAACCTCCTTCCCTCCGCCAGGACATTAAAAATAGGTCATGGCTTGGTCTTCCTGCACAACAATGACCCAAAACATACAGCCAAAGCAACAAAGGAATGGCTCAAAAAGAAGCACATTAAGGTCATGGAGTGGCCTAGCCAGTCTCCACATCTTAATCCCATAGAAAACTTATGGAGGGAGCTGAAACTTTTGGTTGGTAAGTGAAAGCTTCAAAATCTTAATGATTTAGAGATGATCTGCAAAGAGAATTGGACCAAAACTCCTCCTGACATGTGCGCAAACCTCATCATCAACTACAAAAAAAAAAAGTCTGACTGATGTGCTTGCCAACAAGGGTTTTGCCACCAAATATTAAGTCTTGATTGCCATAGGGATCAAATATTAATTTCTCTCTGCAAAATGCAAATAAATTTGTATAATTTATACAATGTAATTTTCTGAATTTTATTTTGGATATTCTGTCTCTCACTATTAAAATTTACCTAACCTTAACCCCTTCACGACCGGCCGATTTTTCGCTTTCCGTTTTTTTTTTCATTATTCTTCTTCTGAGAGACGTAAATTGTATTTTTCAGTCAATATGGTCATGTGAGGGCTCATTTTTTGCAAAATGAGCTGTACTTTTAAGTGGAACCATACATTTTACCATATAGCGTACTGGAAAATGGCAAAAAAATTCCAAATGCAGAAAAATTGCAAAAATAGTGCAATAGCACTATTGTTTTAGAGATATTTTATTCACTGTGTTCACTATATGGTAAAACTTATGTGTGGGTGTGATGCCTCATGTCAGTGCGAGTTTGTAGACACCAAACATTTATAGGTTTACTTTTATATCAGGGGTTAAAAAAATCGTAAGTTTGTCCGAAAAAAGTGGTGCACATTTTACGTCATATTCTGTGACCCGTATCGTTCTCATTTTTCAGGATCTATGGCTCATTGCTGGCTTATTTTTTGTGTTTCGAGCTGACGTTTTTAACTATACCAATTTTGCGCAAATGCTACGTTTTGATCGCCTGTTATTGCATTTTGCGCAAAAGTTGTGGCGACAAAAAAATGTCATTTTGGCGTTTGGAATTTTTTTGCCGCTACGCCGTTTACTGATCAGATTAATTGATTTAATATTTTAATAGATCGAGCGTTTATGAACATGGCGATACCAAATGTGTATATATTTTTTATGTTATTAACCCTTTAATTTTCAATGGCGCAAAAGGGGGGTGATTTGAACTTTTAAGTTTTTTTGTTTTTTTTAATTTTTTAAAACTTTTTTTTTATTTACTAGTCCCCCTAGGGGGCTATAGCGATCAGCAATCCAATCGCTCTGTCCTATCTGCTGATCACAGCTATACAGCTGTAAACAGCAGATACGCTCACTTTCTGCGTCACTGGGTTCCGGGCCGAGTGAAACTAAAAGTAGTTCATGCCTAGTACAGGAGTCATCACATGACCCTGTGCTACCATGACAACCACCGGAAGTCACGTAATCACGTCACATGACTTCCGGTATCGGGCGGTAAATAAAAGTTTACCGCGATTATAATGGTGCTGTCACATATTGACAGCGCCATTTATGGGGTTAAATGGCACGAGCAGATAACGATTCTGCTTGTGCCTAGCAGGCACACATCTTAGCTGTGAAAATCAGCTGAGATGTGCACCAATCGCGGTATGCTGCCGGCAGCAGACCGCGGGCAGTAACATTATGACCGCTAGGATGTAATATTACTGCCCACGGTCGTTAAGGGGTTAAAATTATAGAGTGTTCATGTCTTTGTCAGTGGGCATACTTACAAAATCAGCAAAGGATCAAATAATTATTTCCTTCACTTTATATAAAGGGACTGGGCGTGATCCCGAACTGGAAACACCTGACCAGGATTAAGATGCTGCTGGAAATCAAACTGACGTTAACCCTATGACTGCCAAAGGAATGGAAATCCATTTAATATTGAGAGTCTGGCATGGAAATGATTCTCAAGTCTTGAATCTGTCACTAATCTCATAATGCCATGAAACAGGTGTGACAGACATTCGCGAGAATGTCTTCTGCTTCAGGTCCAGCTGCCGCTACATTTACCCAGTGGGCATTTAGGGAGATATAACGTCCCTGGCTGTGCTTAAAGGGGTGGCTCACCCATATTTTTTATTGTCTAGTTCGATATTATATTGAGAAACAATGTTTCTCTAAAATACCTTGTGTTGGCAATAATGCCTGTAAGAGGCGCTATTGCAAACCGCTGTTCCCACTCCAGTGACGTCCCCGTTAAGTGCTGCACATGTCACATCCGTGCAGCTGGCTGCATTCTTCTACACTCACTGAGCTGTGACCGGTGTTTCACCGCTGTAACAGCCCATCTGCTCTCTGCTCCCTGCTCCCTCACAGCAGAACGCTGCAAGCAAGAGACGCGACGCGCTGTGCTGTGAGGGAAGAGGAGCAGGGAGCAGATGGGCTCAGAATGCTGCCGGCTGCACGGATGTGACGTGTGCAGCACTTGACGGGGACGTCACTGGAGCGGAAACAGCGGTCTGCAATAGCGCCTTTCACAGGCAGTATTGCTAACACAAGGTATTTTAGAGAAACATTGTTTCTCAATATAATATCGAACTAGACAATAAAAAATATGGGTGAACCACCCTTTTAATGGTCCACATATGGGTGGTTATGTGGACCTAGCCACTAATGGCTTTGTGCAGTGCCTGATTTTGTCCGCAACATGTTTGTGCAGGGCCTCCTTGGAAATTGTAGTGGCGGGTGAGAAACACGTACTGTGAGACAGCCACCGCTGGCAATGAATTTTGAAATACTGTCATTCAGGCAGGACCAGGGCTCGTAGGTGGTTAGGGGGGTACTTTCTTTTTCTCTCCAGTGTTTGGAGGACGGACAGCTGAACACTTCCTTTGGATAGTGTGGAGATGCTCAGTGACACTGCTGATTGTGGTGCTGTTACATCATCTCTTTGCTGGGAGCCAGATGGCTGTGTTGCTCAGGAGGGGAAAGAAAAGGCCAAGACTGCAGCGGAGGAGGTAGCAGGAGGAGACTCAGCTATTTCCTGGTTTATCAAGGGCACTCAACTGTAGCTGATGCTTTGCATTCAGATGCCTCGTCATGCAGGTGTTGCTCTGGTTAAGAACATTTATTCCTTGCTTCAGGATCCCACGGAACAGTGTTCAAACAAACCCATCTCTTATCGTCAGCACATTGCCTGAAGAAATGCCACGTCAGGGAGCTCTGTTGAGCTGGCTTTGATGTGCTCAGTTCATTGGTGTGATGTGCAATAGCAACTGTTGTACAGGATAGGGGGTGGCACCCTGCTCCCTTTTTTACTGTGCAGCTGGGGCACCGTGACCCCCTCCTCTTCCCCTGAACTGAACATCTTACTTGGATGGTTTTCACTTTATGTGGGGTCTAGGACCTCATCATCCCCCACATCATTTTTTAACCAACTTCTCACCCTTGACCTCCTTACCGGTCTGCACACAGCAGAAATCTGCAGAAGTTGGCACCCGTGTTTCATCATCATCAGAGATGTGTTCTGGTGATCCGCTTAGCATGTGCACTAGCTATCCCAAGTTCTCATTGTCGAACACACTAAGTGGTTGGGTATCAGTGCACTCAGTCTCTTCCACGTCTAGGGCAGGACCAGGTGAATGGCCTATTGAATCCAAAGCCATGGATTCATCAAAAGCTGTAGTGTCTGCTGCATGACTTTGGACTCAAACTGCTTGGCTGATTTGCAAGGGAGTAAAGTGGAAAATAGATGCCCATAGGCCACAGGTGCAAACTCTGGCCTTTCAGCAGGGACTGGGTTGAAGACAAAGCAAAGGAACTGGAGTCATGCTGAGCCATCCAATCTAAAACTGCCTCTATTTTTTTTGGCCTAACCATTTGTCCAGAGGTACTTGGGCCTATGAAATTGCACAGAATGTCCTGCCGTGTGCAGGCACCAAAGGAAGGTGTTTAATTTGGGTTCATAGCAAGCACACATAGACCATGTTCTCTCCCTGCAGCAGCTACACCACCACCAGCAACACCACAACCACGTCCAGGTACCCTATTTGATGCTCTCCTCATACTTTGCACCTCAAAAAAGTGCACAGTAGAGAAAATAGAAAGTGTCAAGCAGATTGTTTCACTGTTAAGTGCAGCAGACTATGTTAGGATACTCTCCACCAGGCTCTGTTAGGGTACTTTGCACCAGGCTTTGTTACAGTCAAGGACTGTGAGGTGATAACAGGGGACCAGGGCTCCTAGACTGGCCCTCAGGCTAGGGGGCCCTAGCTGTCCCTAATCCCAGAGATACTTCAAATAGTGATGTCTGGGCAACATTCCTTGCCCTACTTCTGGCAAGCCCTGATTTTATACACCCACTCCTCCACCCCAGGTGAGGGCAGGGACAGGGGTGGTTGAACCCATAGTTAAGGACAAACAGGGAAAACCAAAACTCAATCACACAGATATAAGACAATATGTGATAAGGAAGAAATAAAGAGCAGAGAGAAAATAACTAGACAATGAAAGGATTTCCACAGCATACCAAGCAGCACCCAATAAATCACCAGCAACTGGAACACAACAGCACACTGCCCAGTTTAGCAAAAGCTAGAGTCTGCATGGGAAGACAGATTCCATCATCTTAAGAAGGCAGGGAGTAACTGTGATAAATCTCCCATAACATGTGATCGGAGAGGTAACCATAACACAGAGATTAACTCCCGTAAGCCTGGTCACTAATGAGCACACAGCGAGTTGATGCCCAAGCCTGTCTGTGCAACTCAGAAGCACCAGAGAAGGCAGAGTGTGGAATGTCAGATTCTGCAGTGTGAGCAGCGTCAGATGCCACCATGACACTCGACTAGTTTAGAGCCAAAAGAAAAAACTATTGATAAATAAGACTGTACAAAGTATAATAAAACAAAAACAAAGGGCGTTTAAAATCTTGAAGGCTGAGAATACAGAAATAGCATTTCAGAAGTATAAAGATATCAATAGGAAATAGTAAAAAAGAAATCAAACAAGCAAAAATAGCTACTGAAACAAAAATAGCCAAGGACATTAAAATAAATTCCAAAATCTTTTATAAATACATTAATGTCAAAAAGAAATCAAAGGATAGTATTGGCCCCTTAAAAAATAATAACAAGTTAGTTATAGGGGATAAAAAAACCCCTGAGATATTAACCAGGCACTTCTCATCAGTGTTCACCAAGGAACTAACTGTTCCAGGCATCATTCAACAAATCAAAAATCAAAGTTCACCCCCTGATATACATAATTTGACACAAGAAGAAGTATGCCTGTGTCTGAGTAAATTAAACATTGACAAATGTTTAATTTGACCAGATGGCATTCATCTACGAATATTGAGGGAATTGAGCTCAGTAAATGAGAGACCGCTGTATCTCATTTTCTTAGACTCGCTTGTAACAGGGTTGGTGCCTCAGGATTGGAGGATTGCTGATGTGGTACCGATATTTAACAAAGTTAAGAGGGTGGATCCAGGCAACTACCATCCAGTAAACCTGACATCAGTGGTATGAAAAGATTTTGAGGGCATTTTAAGGGATGACATGGAAAAATATATTGCAGAAAGTAATATAACTGACAGACAGCACAGATTCATGAAAGAGAAGTCATGTCTAACCAACCTGTTGGGGTTCTATGAGGAGGTAAGTGCAAATCTGGATATTGGTAATGCAGCTGTTGTGATTTATTTGGACTTTGCAAAGGCATTTGATGCTGTACCACAGAATAGCCTTATACTGAAGCTCCAGAAGAAAGGACTAGGGGAAACTATATGCAACTGGGTAAGGAATTGGAAAAATAATAGGAAACAAAGAGTATTCATAAATGGTATATTCTCTAAATGGGCTATAGTCAGCGGTGGGGTGCCGCAGGGATCTGTGCTAAGACCGATTCTTTTTAATCTCTTTATTAATGACCTTGTAGAGGGGATTGATAGTAAAGTGTCAGTCTTTCCTGATGATACCAAACTATGTAGGATATTAAAAACTGACCTTGATAGTACAATATTACAAAACTGGATAAGATGTCAGAATGGGCAGTTACTTAGCAAATGAGATTTAATGTTAATTAAAAAACCCATCCACTGACAAAAACACAGGTGACTCAGGAGGCAAGGATAAATCCCATGCTTGTGGGTCTCCACTCAGAAGTGACATCACAATACCCATCCACTGCACCTCACTACAAGAGGAATGGAGACAAAAACGAAAAAACAATTTGCATGTCTCCCTAAAAGTGACAAACTGGCTGTGCTGCCCTGAAAATCTCTCTAGGAGTGAAAGTTTGGGATAAGGTACTCCAGCAACCAACATGAGTTGCGCCGGAGTAGCAGACTGCACTTGTTGCTGAACCACCCTTTTAATTCCACCACCTGGAGAGACAACAAAGCCTGCAACTGCCTCGAAAGTGCAGCAACTGGGTCCATGCAGAAATTTAAATAGGCCAATTATAATGTCACGGAGTGTGAGGTGATAACAGAGGACCTGGGCTCCTAGACTAGCCCTCAGGTTACGAGGCCCTAGTTGTTCCTAATCCCAGAGATACTTCTAATGGTGAAGATTTCTTAGCTGCCTTCCTTGCCCTGCTCCTGGCAAGCCCTCATCTTATACCACCACCACAAGGGAGGATTAGGACAGGAGTGGTTGAACCCACAGATTGACAAACAGGAAGACCAAAAAAAGTTTTAAAAAATAAAAATAACTTACAATTTCAAATCACCCCCATTCACTCCATTGAAAATGAAACAATAAAAAATATTTAAAATATACACATATTTGGTATTGTCACATTCAGAAATGCACTATCTATCAAAATATAAAATCAATTAACCTGATTGGTAAGCGGCAAAAAAGTTCCAAATGCCAAAAATATGTTTTTTGGTCATCACAAATTTTGCGTAAAATGCAATAACATGCAATCAAAACAGCGCATCTGCACAAAAATGGTACTGTTAAAGACATCAGCTTGAGATGCAAAAAATGTACCATCACTGAGCCCCATATCCCGAAAAATGAGAACGCTACGGGTCACGGAGAATGGCACAAAAAGTGCACCACTTTTTTTGGACAAACTTCTGAATTTTTTTCACCCCTTAGATAAAAGTATACCTATACATGTGTTTATATATGAACTCGTACCGACCTGAGGTATCACACGGATACATGAGTTTTACCATGTAGTGAACACCGTGAGTAACATACCCAAAAACAATTGTGCAATTGCACATTTTTTGCAATTTTTCCTACACTTGTAATTTTTTTGACACTTTACCGCAAAAAAACAAGTCTTTTTATGGCAAGATTGATGAAAAAAAAATGTTATGGCTCTCGGAAGAAGGAGAGCAAAAAAAAAAAAAACGGAAAATCACCCAGTCATGAAGGGATTAAATTAGGAGGAAGATGTTGTTTAAACTTCTACGTTATTAAATGTTTAGTAGTTTAAGAGAACATAGCATGCAATATGTCTGAACCTATTAGGTATAGATTCCAAACCCATTGAAAATATAATTAATTGAGGGGTAATGCGAATATTTATTTGTGTAACTAAGGAGATTTTGAATGTCCACCCAAAGGTTTTTAATACAGGACAACTCCAAAAGAAGAGACAGACTTCCAATTTCACTGCAATTCCTCTAACAATGAGGGGACTGCGATGGAAAGATTATACTCAATTTTTGCGGTGTGAAGTATTATCATGATAATACTTTCTAAAAGATATCAAAGGTTTTCAATAGTTGTTCATCATTGATATTTTAATTGACGTTCCTATTCACAGTACGGTATATTAGAGACTTTACATAAAGTTAAATTTTCATTACATTTTTGGCATATGTTATTAATTTTCTTTAACAGCATGTATGAATGGTTGTTCAGCAGGTTATCCATAGTAACTGGGACTTGAAATTGATTTTTTTAGTTGTAAAATACTTATTAACCCTTTCACGACCAAGGACATACCCGTATGTCCTAAATCAAGAAGGGGTGATCACTGCCGGCTGCTGCGGTGAGCCTGCAGTGATCCCCACACATATCAGCTGATTTCAACTGCTAAAATGTGTGCATCGCAGGTGCAGGTGGATCTGCGATCCACCTGTGCTTGTTAACCCCTTAAATCGCGCTGTGAAAATAAGACAGTGCAATTTACATGCCCAGAGCGGGTAACATGCACTTACCAGCTGCAATCAGAAGCCCCGTGACATGAAGACGGGTAGCCGATGGTTGCCATGGTAGCACAGGGTCATGTGATGACTCTTGTGCTATTATGACTCACTTCCTGTTTCAGTCGGCAAAGAGCTGGCTTTCACAATAGAGGAGCGTTTCTCCTGGTCGGAGCTGTGCAGCTCTGATTGGGAGAAATGAATGAGCGATCAAACTGCTGATCCTTATAGCTCCCTAGGTGGACTAGTAAAATAAAAAAAGTTAAAAAAAGTTTTAAAAAATTGAAAAAACTGAAAAAAGTAAAAGTTCAAATCACCCCCCATTCGCCCCATTGAAAATTAAAGGGTTAAAAAAATAAAAAAAAATATACACACATTTGGTATCTCCGCATTCAGAAACACCTGATCTATCAAAATATCAAATCAATTCACCTGATCGGTAAATAGCATAGCAGAAAAAAAAATTCAAATGCCAAAATTGCATTTTTTTGGTCGTCGCAAATTTTGTACAAAATGCAATAACACGCAAAATGTAGCATCTGCGCAAAAATGACACCATTAGAAACATCAGCTCGAGATGCAAAAAATAAGCCATCACTGATCCCCAAATCCCAAAAAATTAGAACACTATGAGTAGAAAATGGTGCAAAAAGTGCCACTTTTTTGGACAAATTTCAGAATTTTTTTTAACCCCTTAGATAAAACTTAACCTATACATGTTTGGTGTCTACAAACTCATACTGACCTGAGGCATCACATTAACAGATCTGTTTTATCATAAAGTGAACACAATGAATAAAATATCCCAAAAACAAACATGTAATCACACTTTTTTTGCAATTTTCCTCACTTGGAATTTTTTATGCCGTTTTTCAGTACACTGTATGGTAAAACGTATGGTTTCATTTAAAAGTACCATTCATCCTGCAAAAAAACAAGTCCTCATAGGGCAAGATTGCCGGAAAAATAAAAATAGTTATAGTTCTTGGAAGAAGGGGAGCAAAAAAAACTACCGAAAAACGGAAAAAAGCCTGGCGGTGAGAGGGTTAATACGTAACCAGTTACTATATTCTTTGACCAAAACATTATATTTAAGTTTAATTTCTTGAAATGAGATAAGTTGTCGGAGATAATATCCACAAGGTTAATGATACCTTGTTTTTTGAACATGACAAATTAAGTCTTGGAATAAGAAATTCAAGAACTTCTAAAAATATATATTTTGGTGCAGAATAAGTTTGATACTTCAATGATAAGTTGACAAGTTGTTTCCAAGCAATAAGAGTAGATTTATGTAACATAGGTTTAGGTAAAGATTTCAAAAGATCTGTTAGATGCACTAGAAGTAATAATGATAGTGGTTTGTTATTATTTAAAGATATTTTTTAATTGCAATCCAAGACGATTTATCTCCCTCCGAAAGCCATATTTGGCTAAGTTTAACAATGTTTGTCAAATAGTAACTATATAGATTGGAGAGGCCTATATATCTCCTCTTATTATATTTAACTAAAATGGATCTTGCAACTCTAGTTTTTTTATTCCAAGTAAACCTTACAATTTGTTTCTGAAATTTTTTAAACCAAGACTTGGGAATAATTAGAAGGGATAATGTATAAAACTTTTGGTAGCACCATCATTTTCTATGATGTAATTTTGCTCGTTCAAGATATCTCTATTTTTTTAAACTATAGTAGATCTTGTTGTATAGTTAGGTTATTGTGTATTATATTTGCCAGGGGGTTGGTTAAATAAATTCCCAAGTAAGAAATTTGGTTTTGTTCCCATTTGAATTCAAACTCATTTTTTATGATAGTTATTACGTAAATCTAGATTTACAAACTAAGTATTTGAGATTTTGTCTGATTTACCTTATAAAAAGAAACTGATGAAGAAAGTTCCAGAGTATTAATTATCTTATGGAATTCAAAGAATCCATTATAGTGAGAATATCATGGGCAAAGAGAGTAATTTTGTATTGCCTTAGATTAACAGGTCTACCTTATCATCTAATCTTATTCTGTCAAAGGTGTGCCCCGAGTAGAGTTGAGCGCGGTTCGCGGTTCGAGGTTCTCCAGTTCGCGGCTCGAGTGATTTTGGGGGCTGTTCTAGATCGAACTAGAACTCGAGCTTTTTGCTAAAGCTCGATAGTTCTAGTTACGTTCGAGAAGGGTTCTAGCAGCAAAAAGTAGGGCTTTTTACAGCTACAGTGTGCAGGAGCCATCGCTGGCAGCCTGCCAGAAGCTGGTAACCAAGATAAACATCGGGTATCCAAGCAAAGCGCTTTGGTTAGTAACCCGATATTTATCCTAGTTACGTGCAGGAAGCCCACACGTCCCCGCTCAGCTCACTCCGCCCCCTCCTGCACGCGGCATGTACACACACACACACACTCTCACACACACACAAACACACTCACACTCACACACACACTCACCTGTCCCCAGCTAAGCAGTCCACGACACTGACGTCCTCAGTGCCACATGACCCCGCTAGGCTCCACCCACTTCGCACTCCGCCGCCAGCACACATGGCTCCACCCACCTGGCACTCTGCACACATGGTCCCGCTAGGCTCCGCCCACCTAGCACTCTGCACACATGGTCCCGCTAGGCTCCGCCCACCTGGCACTCTGCACACATGGTCCCGCTAGGCTCCGCCAACCTGGCACTCTGCACACATGGTCCCGCTAGGCTCCGCCCACCTGTCACTCTGCACACATTACCCCACTAGGCTCCGCCCACCTGTCACTCTACCCACACATGGTCCCACTAGGCTCCACCCACCTCTCACTCTGCACACATGGTCCCGGTATGCTCCGCCCACCTGGCACTCTGCACACATGGTCCCGCTAGGCTCCGCCCACCTGTCACTCTGCACACATGGTCCCGCTGGGCTCCGCCCACCTGTCACTCTGCACACATGGTCCCGCTAGGCTCCGCCCACATCTCACTCTGCACACATGGTCCCGCTAGGCTCCACCCACCTGACACTCTGCACACATTACCCCACTAGGCCCCGCCCACCTGTCACTCTGCACACATGGTCCCGGTATGCTCCGCCCACCTGGCACTCTGCACACATGGTCCCGCTAGGCTCCGCCCACCTGTCACTCTGCACACATGGTCCCGCTGGGCTCCGCCCACCTGTCACTCTGCACACATGGTCCTGCTAGGCTCCGCCCACATCTCACTTTGCACACATGGTCCCGCTAGGCTCCACCCACCTGACACTCTGCACACATTACCCCACTAGGCCCCGCCCACCTGTCACTCTGCACACATGGTCCCGGTATGCTCCGCCCACCTGGCACTCTGCACACATGGTCCCGCTAGGCTCCGCCCATCTGTCACTCTGCACACATGGTCCCGCTAGGCTCCGCCCACCTGGCACTCTGCACACATGGTCCCGCTAGGCTCCGCCCACCTGTCACTCTGCACACATTACCCCACTAGGCTCCGTCCACCTGTCACTCTGCACACATGGTCCCGCTAGGCTCCGCCCACCTAGCACTCTGCACACATGGTCCCGCTAGGCTCCGCCCACCTGGCACTCTGCACAAATGGTCCCGCTAGGCTACGCCAACCTGTCACTCTGCACACATTACCCCGCTAGGCTCCGCCCACCTGGCACTCTGCACACATGGTCCCGCTAGGCTCTGCCCACCTGGAACTCTGCACACATGGTCCCGCTAGGCTCCGCCCACCTGGCACTCTGCACACATGGTCCCGCTAGGCTCCGCCCACCTGGAACTCTGCACACATGGTCCCGCTAGGCTCCGCCCACCTGTCACTCTACACACATGGTCCTGCTAGGCTCCGCCCACCTATCACTCTGCACACATGGTCCCGCTAGGCTCCACCCACCTTACACTCTGCACACATTACCCAACTAGGCTCCGCCCACCTGTCACTCTGCACACATTAACTAGCTAGGCTCCGCCCACCTGGCACTCTGCACACATGGTCCCGCTAGGTCCCGCCCACCTGGACTCTGCACACATGGTCCCACTAGGCTCCACCCACCTGGCACTCCGCACACATGGTCCCGCTAGGCTCCGCCTACCTGTCACTCTGCACACATTACCCCACTAGGCTCCGCCCACCTGTCACTCTGCACACATGGTCCCGCTAGGCTCTGCCCACCTGTCACTCTGCACACATGGTCCTGCTAGGCTCCACCCACCTGACACTCTGCACACATTACCCCACTAGGCTCCGCCCACCTGTCACTCTGCACACATGGTCCCGCTACGCTCTGCCCACCTGTCACTCTGCACACATTACCCCGCTGGGCTCCGCCCACCTGGCAGTCTACACACATGGTCCCGCTAGGCTCCGCCCACCTGGCACTGGTCCCGCTAGGCTCCGCCCACCTGTCACTCTGCACACATTACCCCACTAGGCTCCGCCCACCTGTCACTCTGCACACATAATCCCGCTAGGCTCCGCCCACCTGGCACTCTGCACACATGGTCCCGCTAGGCTCCGCCCACCTGGCACTCTGCACACATCGTCCCGCTAGGCTCCACCCACCTGACACTCTGCACACATGGTCCTGCTAGGCTCCGCCCACCTGGCACTCTGCACACATTTCCCCGCTAGGCTCCGCCCACCTGGCACTCTGCACACATGGACCCGCTCGGCTTACCTGCGGTGATGAAGTCCCAACCTCAGCGCTGTCACTGTCCTCCATGGCCGCCGCTTGTCACATCACCTTCTCTCGCTTCTGACCCGAGACTGACTAACGGTGACATCACGGGCCTCTCGCGATACTTGGCTGTGAAGGCAGCGGTCATTGAACTCAGTGACAGGTGCTGTCAGCAGTGCAGGAGATCAGCGCAGGTAATGTACCTCGCTGAGAGCAGCACTTGTCATCCCCTGCAGTGACCTGGGCTGACCCATTGATGTTAGCTCAGGTCACTGCACTGCTCTCCCAGCCAATGGGGAACATCCTGCTCTTCATTGACTGGGACAGTGTGGATCGTCATGGCAACCCCTTGGATTACAGCAGACCTGGATTTGTTTTTCTTTCTAATAAATTGGTTAAAGAGGGAATGTATTGGGGAGTGTTTTTTTCAAATAAAAATGTGTTTGTCGTCTATTTTTTTTTTATTACTGACTGGGTTGGTGATGTCGGGTATCTGATAGACGCCTGACCTCACCAACCCCAGGGCTTGGTGCCAGGTGACATTACACATCTGGTATTAACCCCATATATTACCCCGTTTGCCACCGCACCAGGGCACGGGATGAGCTGGGACGAAGCACCAGGATTGGCGCATCTAATGGATGCGCCACTTCTGGGGTGTCTGCGGCCTGCTATATTTAGGCTGGGGAGAGTCCAATAACCATGGACCTCCCTAGTCTGAGAATATCAGACCCCAGCTGTCTGCTTTACCTTGGCTGGTGATCCAATTTTGGGAGGACCCCTACGTGTTTTTTTTTTAATTATTTATTTAATTTAAAATAACAGCGTGGGGTGCCCTCAGTTTTGAATTACCAGCCAAGGTGAAGCTGCCAGCTGTGGTCTGCAGGCTGCAGCCGTCTGCTTTACCCTAGCTGGCTACAAAAATAGGGGGAACCCTACGTCATTTTTTTTTTCATTTTTTTGGCTAAATACAAAGCTAAGCACCCGTTAGTGCCACATGAAAGGCACCAAATGGTGCAAAATTACAAAATGCAGGAGAGTGGGACATTATGTGTCTTTCTGCCATTATAATGACAGAAAAGACTGATATGAAGTGTACAAGCAAAAGAAAATTACCAGAGCGCTATACGCTGTGAAAAGCAGTAGAAAATGGCACTGGAGTGAACATGTGACCGCCTCATGTAGGATGAAGCTATGGATCCTGGGTAAATTTATGTATTTTCCCTCCTTCAGTTTTTTTGCAGTACACAAAAAAACCGGAAGGCACACGGATGACAAACAGATGACATACGGACCGTCTACGGAACAGAAACGGATGCCACACGGATGCACTTGTGAAAAAAAACGGACTGTTTTTTGCAGACCACAAAAATGGATCGGTTGTGTGAATGTAGCCTTATTCTGGTCTGCCGTTTATAAACAGCAGGCAGAAGTAAGTGATTAGCGCCCCCCCAGCATCAGAAAATCTCCGGGGTTTCAGGGCTAGCTGAGACCCTGGAGATCATGATTCAGGACGGTTTTTCCGGTCCCCGCTCACGTGATCACAGGTATACACCGTACACCGATGATCACGTTACAGTAAATGACAGCGCCGGTAAAAAATTATTTATCTCCCATCTGGCATGAACAAACATGATAAATCTCCTACCCGGTCCCCTCCGGTCCCCCGGTGTCGCCAAAGTGCCCCCCCTGATGCCCTCCCAGAAATCCAAGATGGCCGCGCGCACAGCAGCGCGCCGGCCGCATTCACCCTACTCCTCTGATTTCTGTCGCATGTGCCATGTACCAAACTACTCCCCAGGCCCTGCCAGGTCACCCCCTATAACCCCACCGGTGTTCCCCGGTGCCCCACGGTACCTGTGCAGCGTTGATCCCCCCACGGCCCTCTCCTTCACAATAGACGCTGCCGCATGTACAGAGCGGCTGTCAGCTCAGCTTCCTGTGTTCAGACACAGTGAGTGGTGGTTATGCATCTGTAAGCTAAATGGGTGGCACGGTGGCTCAGTGGTTAGCACTGCAGTATTGCAGCGCTGTGGTCCTGGGTTCAATTCTCACCATGGGCACCATCTGCAAGGAGTTTGTATGTTCTCCCCGTGTTTGCGTGGGTTTCCTTCGGGTACTCCGGTTTCCTCCCACACTCCAAAGACATACAGCACTATAGAATTAATAACGCTATATAAATGAATAAATTATTATTATTACTGCAATGCCCTGCTCATGAGGTAAGGAACATAATTGATCAGGAGAGCTATATACTACATTTCCAAATGGAGGGATTTGCTTTTATAGTTTCCCTGCTGAATGACTACCAAACATGAGAGTCCGTTATATGCCACAAGAAAACACATCTAAATAGCGAGCTCTGTGTTTAAGTATTCATTCAGCTGGATAACTGGACTTAAAGGGATATTCCATCTCTAAGAACCTATCACCAATATATAGTGGGTGGAATAGCAATAATATCAGCAAATACCAATATTTGGAAATGTAGAATAGTTCTCCTGATTAGGCATGCCCTTACCTCATGAGCAGGGCATTGCAGCTTTGGTAGCAACCATTACGACATGGACTCTGCTGCTGTGGACCCGGGGAGAGTGAGTGCAGATTCATTGCACCCACACTCCTCACATGAAGGGTCGGCACTCCTAGAAAATGGGGGATACGTTCCCTGAGTGTCTCCCCCCCATATTCTAGACGGTCCAGAGTCGTCGTGGGACCCCTTTATTTTTTTTCTTACAATAAATTGGTGAAAGAGGAAATATTTTGGGGACTGTTTTTTCAAATAAATTTCTTTTGTCGATTTTTTTTTTGTTAGTACTGACAGTTTATGATGTTGGGTATCTAATAGACGCCATGACATCACAAACTGCTGGGCTTGATCTCAGGTGACTTTACAGCTAATATCAACCCAATTTATTACCCCGTTTGCCACTGCACCAGGGCACGGGATGAGCTGGGGTGAAGCGCCAGGATTGGCGCATCTAGTGGATGCGCCACGTCTGGGGTGCCTGCGGCCTGCTATTTTTAGGCTGTGAAGGCCCAATAACTATGGACCTTGCCACCCTGAGAATACCAGACCACAGCTGTCCGCTTTACCTTGGCTGGTGATCCAATTTGTGGGGGACCCTATTTTTTTTGTGTAATTATTAATATTTATAAAATAATTATAAAAAAAGAGCCTGGGGGGACCTCCACATTGGATCCCCAACCACGGTAAAGCTGCCAGCTGTGGTTTTCAGGCTACAGCCGTCTGCTTTACCCTAGCTGGCTATCAAAAATGGGGGGACCCAACGTCATTTTTTTTTAACTATTTTTTAAATAGAAAAAATTAATGGGCTTCCCTGTATTTTGATTGCCAACCAAGGTAACGGCAGGCAGATGGGGGTGGCAACCCATAGCTGTCTGCTTTATCTGCGCTGAGAATCAAAAATACCGCGGAGCGCTACGTCATTTTTTTTAAAGATTTATTTTTACAGCACTGTGATGTCCAGCAATCAAAATACAGGGAAGCCCATTTTATTTTTAGTTATTTAAATAATTAATGAAAAAAAATATATATGGGCTCCCGCTGCATTTTTTGTATTGCTAGCTAAGGGTAATCCAAGCAGCTACTGGCTGCTAACCCCCACTGCTTGGTGTTACCTTCACTGGCAATGGAAAATCCAGGGAAGCATTTTTTATTTTTTTTGCCAAAAAACTACAAAAAAAGGACGTGAGCTTCACCATATTTTTGTATGCTAGCCAGGTATAGCAGGCAGGTGCTGGAAGAGTTGGATACAGCGCCAGAAGATAGTCAGGTACAGCAGGCAGCCACGGGCTGCCTCCAACCCCCAGTTGCCTATTTGTACCCGGCTGGGAACCAAAAATATAGGGAAGCCCGTTTTTTTTAATTATTTCACTTATTTCATGAAATAATTAAAAAACAAATGCCGTAGGCTTCGCACCATTTTTGTGTACAGCCGGGTACAACTAAGCAGCTGGGGATTGGAATCCGCAGCACAGGTTAGCCCGAGGTTTCTGGGTGCCTCTGCTGCGAATTTCAGTCCGCAGCCGCCCCAGAAAATGGCGCTCTCATAGAAGCGCCATCATCTGGCGCTATATCCAACTCTTCCAACAGCCCTGGAGCCGGGTGGCTTGTTGGGTAATCATGAGTTAATATTGGCTTTGTTTTACTAGCCAATATTAAGCCAGAGATTCTTAATGTCAGGCACGTTTGACCCGGCCATTAAGAATCTCCAATAAAGGGTTAAACAAAACCACCACACAGAGAAAAAATACTTTAATAGAAATAAATACACAGACACATTAGAGACTCCATCTTTATTACCCCCTGTCAGCTCTCCACGATCCATGGTCTTCTGTCTTTCTCGTTCAACAAATGCAGCTCTGCTACATCACTGCTGCATGGGGGAAGACGCTGCTTCCCGTGCAGCCTTCACTCCGTGAAGGCTGCACGGGAAGCAGTGTGCAGCCTTCACTCCGTGAGAGATCAGTGCTGCTAGTGGAAACAGCGGTAACGCTGACAGACGCGTTACCATAGCAACAGGGCTCCGATCATGTGAAGCCCGTCACCGCTAACTGCGGAGGCTATGGCAACGGTGATCTCCGTTAATGACCGGCTGTGTCAGCCGGTCCCTAACGGAACGGGGAGTCGACCGTGTGCTAGAGCATGTCGCCGGTACACGGCGATACACAATGTGCACCGTGTACCGGAGAGTGCAATGACAGGTCCTACATGACGCGTCATAGTCATGTGACCAGTCTGTAGCCAATGAGATAATAGCCACGTGACTGGTCACATGGCTATTTTGACGTCACGATAGGTCCTGCATCACTGCTGGCAGTGCTGGTTACCGGGAGGATTCAGCGATCATCGGATGGAATAGCGGCAGGAGACAGAGTGCAGGAGGGATCGCGGGGACCGGTAAGTGTTATGGCAATGTTTATTAACTGTATGTGTACATTTATAATGCGTTTTTATCTGTTTGTGATTGCCTCCCATTATTTCCTATTGGTTCGAGTTCGGTTCGTCGAACGTTCGCCGAACTGAACTCGAACGAGACCTCCGTTCGACGAACCGAACTCGAGCCGAACCACGGCTGGTTCGCTCATCTTTAGTCCTGAGTGACAGTCATGTGGTGTCCAACTATAGAAGGTCACAGCATTTGGTTGCACAAACAACTCCCTGACCTTCTATCATTCCTGCTTGATGTATTTGTTTTTATTCCTTTCCCTTTATGACCTTTCAGCAGTCCTTTACTCTTAACAAGTCTTCAGTGCAAGCAGTTGGCTCACATTCTTCTAGTGTAACATGGTTGTTTTTTGTAGTTTCTCTTCCTGAGGCATCTGGAGTTAGGTTGTTGTTTTCTCCCCTTGTTTGTAATCTATATATCTTGTTTAGAGCTTAGTGGGTTTAACTATGCTGTCATCTCATACGATCCTTACCTATGGCCCAGATCAGGCTCAGCCTAGGACTAGGTATCCAGCTCAGTACATAGGTGCGAAACCTATTCATTGCAGTGAGAGAACCGAGGGCCTAGCGGTAAGCTTGGTCTGAGGTCACCATCTCCCCTTTCCCTAGACACAGAGTTTCCCTTCCCTTTTGCCACATATGAGGTATTTCCCTATACCTAGCGTGGCAGTATCCCCATTTTTGCTGTTGTTTGTTTTCCCATGGATCCCATTTCTATTCTGTCTGAGTGGCTTCAGGATCTGTCTCTGGAGGTTGCAGACCTTCGGTCAGCGGTTCAGCAACAACAGCGGTTGCAGACTTTAAATTTTAGAGATTCTGTGGGTAGGCTGGCCCACCCAGAACCCAAGATTGCTTTCACAGAAAGTTTTGCAGGGGTTAGAGACAATTTTTCGGTGTTAAAAGAGATCTGTAAGTTTTACTTTACGCTTTGGCCTTACTTCTTTGGGATCTCTTGTGATCTCACTGTTGTAAGGATATTCATAATCCTGGGCTTTCTCTTTGGCACATGGCTTTGGTTGCCTCCAGTCAGTGGATGGATTTTTTGAGGCCTTGGGTCTCATTTATGATAACTGTGACCGAGTCTCTTTGGCGGAGTCCAGGCTAAATCACCTTCAGCAGGGGAGTCTAGCGACGGAGACTTATTGCTCAGAGTTTTGTAAGTGGGCAACCGACACCAAGTGCAATTGCCCGGCTCTTAGAAGCCAGTTTTGCCATGGACTTTCAGAAAAGTTGAAGGATGCTCTGGTGATTTATGAAGCACCTGAGACCTGGGAAGCTGCCATTTTTTGAAACTCATAGCATTCTCATTTTTTGGGATCTTTGAATCAGTGATGGCTTATTTTTTAAGTCTAGAGCTGGAATTTTAAACGGTACAATTTTTGCGCAGATGCTACGCTTTGATCACCGATTATTGCATTTTGCGCAAAATTTGCAGCGACCAAAAAATGTAATTTTGGCATTGGAATTTTTTTGCCGCTACGCTGTTTACTGATCAGATTAATAGACTTTATATTTTGATAGATCGGGATTTCTGAGCCCGGCGATACCAAATATGCATATATTTTTTATTTTGTTAACCCTTTAATTTTCAACGGGCCGAATGGGGAGTAAATTAAACTTTTAGGTTTTTTATTTTTTTTTTAATTTTTTCAAACTTTTTTAACTTTTTTTTTATTTTATTAGACCCCTTAGGGGACTATAACGATCAGCAGTCTGATCGCTCTTCCATTTCTCCAAATCACAGCTACACAGCTGAGATCTGGAGAAAAACTGTTTTACTTTCACACACAGGAGTCTGCCGGCAGTGACTCATGATAGTACAGGAGTCATCACATGACTAGAGATGAGCCACCCCCCTAGAGTTCGAGTTCGGTTCGGTTCGTCGAACGGAGGCTCCGTTCGACGAACCACTCGAACCCCATTGAAAACAATAGGAGGCAAACACAAACACATAAAAACACATTATACATGTGCACATACAGTTAATAAACATTGCCATAACACTTACAGGTCCCTGCGATGCATCCTGCACTCTGTCTCCCACCGCTTTTCCTTCCGATAATCGCTGCGTCCTCCCGGTAACCAGCACTGATGATAGGACATATAGTGACGTCAAAATAGCATGTGACCAGTCACGTGTCTATTATCTCATTGGCTACAGACTGGTCACATGGCTAGACGTCATGCTAGGTCCTGTCAGGGCATCTCTTCGGTACGCGGTGATCGTTCCAGCATCTCCATGTACTGATGAAATGCTCTGGCACATGGTCGGCTTCCCTGTTCCTGCATGTGGGCGCTCTTTACAGAGTCAGCCCACATGCAGGGACTAGCTGTCACAGTCGGTAAATAGCGGTACCGGGAATCATGTGATCGGAGATTGCCGTTGCTATAGTAACGGTGGTAGCGGTGATGTCACCGCTTACAGCCCACAGCCTCTGCTCACTCCCTGAGTGATTAGACTGCACGGAGCAGCAGTGTTCTTCCTCCCATGCAGTGCTGTCTGATGTAGTAGAGCTGCATGGGTTGAAGGAGAAAGAAGACAGAAGACCATGGATCGTGGAGGGATGAGAGGGAGTAATAAACATGGAGTCTCTAAGTGTGTCTGTGTATTTATTTCTATTAAAGTATTTTTTCTCTGTGTGGTGTCTTTTTTTAACCCTTTATTGGAGATTCTTAATGGCCGGGTCAAACTTGCCTGACATTAAGAATCTCTGGCTTAATACTAGGTAGTATTAACCCATTATTACCCAGCAAGCCACCCGGCTTCAGGGCTGCTGGAAGAGTTGGATACAGCGCCAGATGATGGCGCTTCTATGAAAGCGCCATTTTCTGGGGCGGCTGCGGACTGCAATTCGCAGCAGAGGGGCCTAGAAAGCTTGGGCCAATCTGTGCTGCGGATTCCAATCACCAGCTGCCTAGTTGTACCTGGCTGGACACAAAAATGGGGCGAAGCTCATGTCGATTTTTTTTTTTATTATTTCATGAAATTCATGAAATAATTAAAAAAAGGGCTTCCTTATTTTTTTTTAGTTCCCAGCTGGGTACAAATAGGCAGTTAGGGGTTGGGGGCAGCCGTACCTGCCTTCTTTACCTGCCTAGCATACAAAAATATGCCGAAGCCCACGTCATTTTTTTGGTGGGCAAAAAACTCCTGCATACAGTCCTGGATGGAGTATGCTGAGCATTGTAGTTCTGCAGCTGCTGTCTGCTCTCCTGCATACAGACAGGCAGCAGACAGCAGCTGCAGAACTACAAGGCTCAGCATACTCCATCCAGGACTGTATGCAGGAGTTTTTTGCCCCCCCCAAAAAAATTCCGTGGGCTTTGCCATGTTTTTGTATGCTAGCCAGGTACAGCAGGCAGCTATGGGCTGCCCCCAACCCCCAGGTGCCTATTTGTACTCGGCTGGGAACCAAAAATATAGGGAAGCCCATTTTTTTTTAATTATTTCATGAATTTCATGAAATAATTTTTAAAAAAAATGACGTGGGCTTCACACAATTTTTGGGTCCAGCCAGGCACAACTAGGCAGCTAGTGATTGTAATCCTCAGCTCAGGGTGCCCAAGCTTTCTGGGCACCCCTGCTGTGAATTGCAGTTCGCAGCCGCCCCAGAAAATTGCGCTTTCATAGAAGCGCCATCTTCTGGCGCTGTATCCAACTCTTCCAGCTGCCCTGGTGACGGGTGGCTCGCTGGGTAATAAATGGGTTAGGGATTGCTTTATATCAAATGGCCCTAAGCCCGAAATTTATGGTGTCACGACAATATTAGACATGGCCACCATGAATTTCTAGTACAGATAAAAAAAAAACACAACACAGAAAAATATTTTTATTAGAAATAAAACACAACACAATTGGTGACTCCATCTTTATTGAAATAATGAACCCCCCTCCGCAGTAATCCTTGGTCAAGGGTCCTGCGCTGTCCAATCCGAATCCAATATTATCTGATCGGTTTGCTGGAAGGCAAAGCGATCAGATGATGTGTCAGGTTCAAGGGCCTGAATCACATGACACAGCAGCTGATTGTATAAACAGCTTTTATACACTCAGCTGATGCATCAGTGCAAAATAAAACAAACAAACTACACACTTCAATGCAGACTCCTGTCCGACAGCATCAGCTGATAGTTTAGCCTGCCGGGCGGTAAAAAGCTGGCCTCACCGCTCAACTTATAGCATCAGCTGATTCCGTCAGGTGACCACATCAGCTGATGATTGCCAGGTCTGAGAGAGTGAAGAGAGAGAGAGAGAGAGTGAAAAGAGAGAGAGAGAGACTGAAAAGAGAGAGAGAGAGAGAGAGTGAAAAGAGAGAGAGAGAGAGTGAGGAGAGAGAGAGAGAGTGTGAGGGGAGAGAGGAGAGAGAGGAGAGAGAGGAGAGAGAGGAGAAAAAGATAAAAAAGAGAGAGAAAAAGAGAAAGAGAGAGAAAAAGAGAAAAAGAGAGAGGGAGAGAGAGAGAGAGAAAGAGAGAGAGAAAAAGAGAGAGGGAGAGAGAGAGAGAGAGGGAGAGAGAGAGGGGGAGAGAGAGAGAGAGAGAGAGAGAGAGAGAAGAAGAAAGAGAAGAGAGAGAGGCGAGAGCAATGCAGCCTCTTTCCGTGAACTGCTCAGATTTTAGAGGTGTGTCCTGTGGCTCACAGTTGATGTCCGGCTCCTCCCCTCAGTGCATAATTAAATTAAATTATAAATAAATAATAATTATAATTTAAAATAAATTAAATTCTTTACTGGGACGGCCAGGACTTGAACTCATGAAGTAATGCTTCTTAGGCGAGAGCTCTTACCATTGAGCCACTGGCTCTAATGAGAAACATAGGCAGATTTGGTAATCTTTAGCTCTGTACTGCAGTAGAGAATCTAGAAGCAGATTGTTCAGCTGCAAGGATGGATGGATGGGCGGATGGATGGATGGGCGGGCAAACACCGGCAGTACCGCACTCATCACCGCACACATGCAGGCAGTACAACAACCATCATCACCGCAGGCGCTACAACCCCCATCATCCTCCCTTCAGTGCACAATTAAATTAATTACTTTCACTTACAATTTAATCATGGAAGGTGTTTCGGGGAGACGCCTGCCATGATTAACTCCTTATTACCCCGATTGCCACCGCACCAAGGCAATTCGGGATCAGCTGGGTAGAGTATCGGGACTGCCGCATCTAATGGATGCGGCAATTCCGGGCGGCTGCTGGGTGGTATTGTTAGGGTGGTGGGCTCCCCATAATGTGGCGCTCCCCATCCTGACAAAACCAGCCTCCAGCCGTGTGGCTTTATCCTGGCTGGTATCAAATATGGGGGGAACCGCATTTTTTTTTTTTAAATTATTTATTTATTTTACTACACGATATAGACCCACCCGCCGGTGGCTGTGATTGGTTGCAGTGGACAGCTGTCACTCATCATGGGGGCGTGTCTGACTGCAACCAATCATGGGCGCCGGTGGGCGGGGAAAGCACGGAATAACTAATTGAATAATGAAGCAGCAGCCATTTTCAAAAGAGGAAATGCCGCTGGAGATTTGTGACAGCCCGTGATCGGTGAGTAGGAAAGAGAGAGGGATTGTGCTGGGGACGCAGGACGCATGCATATACGCAAGGTGCGCACATACTTACTGTGAAAAGCCACACTTTTGGGGATCGAACTGTTCTCGAACGTAACTCGAACCGCCGAACTTTTAGCAAATCGTTCGAGTTTGTTGAACGACTCGAACATCCACCAAAATCACTCGAACATGAAATTGGCGAACCTCAAACATCGCTCATCTCTACACATGACCCTGTGCTACCATAGAAACCACCGGAAGTCACGTGATCACCTCAAGTGACTTCCGATGGCGCTGGGTAAGTTATGCTTATGGCAGCGCGCTGATACATCTCACTGTCAGATTTTAATGATATAAGGGGTTAATAGGCGCGGGTGGAATGCGATTCCACTCATGCCTAGCAGACACGTCAGCTGTTGAAATCAGCTGATATGTGTGCAGATCGCTGCGGACTGCCCACGGCAGGTGGTGGGACTAACCTCACATGATCCATGATGTACCCAGTATGTCATGTGTTGTGAAGAGGTTAATTTTGTTTGAAATAGACTCAATTTTCTCCATATTTATCTTTTTTTGTCTGCTGTTAAGTTGGAAAAGGAGACCGCGTATCACCACTTTATGAGCTAACCACAAAGTATACTGTATATGAATACATCTTCAGTATCATTTTCTCTAAGAGAAATAGATAGTGTTTTTTCTATTTCCTTTTTGTAAGTAAGGTGTTGCAAAATATATGCATTATATGCATACATAGTTTATATGCATCCATAGTTTATCAATGTTAATTGAAGGATCAGTTTTAATATTAAATCATATCGGTGAGTGGTCCGGCCATGTCCTTTGTTCGATTTTAACAAATTTGAATTTTGGAACAGTAAATATATTAGTTATTACCAGGTGAATGTGAGAGAAGGAATTGTGTCTGTCAGAAAAATGTGAGTATTCTATTAAAGATGTATTTAGACACCTAAACACTTCATCCATTATTTGTAAAAACTATCTAGAATGTATTGAGGAGTTCAATATACCATGTGGTATTGTGTTAAAAGCTCTGAATATGATCAAATTAACCCTTTAGTGTTCTCGTATTAGATTAATTAATTTATTTAGAAAGGTGATTTGACCCCTATTTGAAGCATAAAGATTAACCAAAGTGAAGATATTATCATTAATCTGACATACTAGTATTAGGTATCTTACGTTTTCATCATTTATCTCAGACAAGCATTCAAATGTTAGAGTTTTTAATCAGAATCATTATTTCTGCTTTCTTCTTTGTGTTGGATAAATTAAAAATATAGGGAAAGTTACTACTATTAAATTTTCGGGTACTAATAGAAGAAAATTTTGATTCTTGTAACCCAATAATATCAGCTTGATGTTATTAATTTGCTTCCAGGTCATGAACCTTTTTTGTGGACTGCTGAGTCCATTAACATTGCAAGACATAAAATTAACACTTATTTATCTTACATAACTATACTAAGTACAGTCAGCTATAATATCAATACAACACAAAATAGCAAACATTATACTATTAATGATCCTTAAATTAAACATTTAAGGGAAAAAAACCAAGGAAACAAACTTTTTTCCAAAAAGTCCAATAGAGCCTGCTAGAATGAAAAAAGGATCAGCTCCATTTGGCAAGAAACTTCTTGGCAATCTGGCCTTACATCCTCTTCTAGGATAAAATCAGAAAAGGGATAAAGACATTACCGTATGTTATTGTAGATTTTGTTATTGAATGACTCTGGAATCATGCAATGACAATATTAAGCAGATGTTCCAATATCTTTAAGCCATCTTCGGGGCTCACGATTGAGATAGTGTTTCCTTGAATAATAAGTTTTGTAGGGAAACCCCAAAGATAAAGAAAGAATTTGGGTGATTTTCTGAAAAGATTTCCTTTGGTTCAGTGTCTCTTTTAATAAATCTGAGTTAACCTTCAGGTTTTTGTATGGGGCAGAAATATTTTTGTTTTTCTTAAGATAGCTCATTAACAGTTCTTTCACAATTTTTAATATTACATCCCTTGGAGTATCAGCTGGTAGAAATTTAGTTTTTTTCTAATTGATCAATCATCAAGTCAAGATCCATAAACGTAGGAATAGTTTTTTGAGCATATTTTTAATGTAAGCTTGAAGGCCTTCAAGTTTCACTGTTCCTGGTATATCTATAATGGTAATATTATTGCATTTGTTTCAGTCTTCCAGATCAACTATTTTGCTTTTTAGGGCTTTTATCTCTTCCTTCATTGTGGTTTGGTTTTTCGAGATGTTTCTGTAGTCTTTGCTAAATCGGAGACTTCTGCCTCTGTACATTCGATTCTAAAGGTGATGGATTCAAGAGAGCTTGGCATCTCATTAAATTGTTTAGATCCCCGTTCATTGATTGTTTGAGTGCTGAAAATAAGTCTCAAAAAAATCTTGAGCTATTGGCTGGTCTGTAGTTTGGAAATTTTGTAGTCGATCGGTTGGGAAATTGATTTCTTTGGAGTCTCATCTTGGACATCGTTTATTTGGGCTTAAATTTGGAGAAGAATCAGATTCAGCATCCTGTGCAGAAGCTGTTGCTCCTTTATTAGAGCATTTGTTAAATTCTAGTTCTTTCCTCTTTTGTCTAGATATGGTGGAACTATAGAAAATGGAGTCATCCACCGAAGGCCAAGTTGCTATTTTTTTTATGGATTCTGGGTCTTCAAATGGTAAGCTAAACCTTTTTTCGGGTTGATGGAAACTACTGAAGGTTCTGGACCCTCAACGTGACGGACCTTTATCAGCTGATTTTCCCTTATTTCTTCAAGAAGCCATTGCATGAGTTGCTAGAACAGATAATATAAATTTCTAATCCACAAGTAAGGTAGGACTTTGGTAAAGTGGATTATTGTAGAGTTCAAATTGTAATCCAAATATGAGATTCTCTAACAGTCAAACAATTAGGATCCCAAAGGAGGTAGAAGTTTCTATTAATCCAAGATATATAATTGTAGTCCAAATATAGTAAAGGAAATAGTAACCAAAAGCCTATTTCTTCTTAATACACCCACAAGTTAAACTGATCTGTCACTCATTTTATTAATGTTTAATAAGACTACCTATATGTATAATATTAAGGTTTCCTTAGTAATCAAATTTGGAGCTCAATCCTGAGTCAAATAGTAGAGCTATTTTTAGTATAATGCAGTAATTCAACTAAGCTGTCACTCAGTTCTGCCCGTGGCACAGAAACATTCAAGCTGCAGTCATATGAGCCATGTATATAACTCTGGAGAATATTAGAAAGTCACCTCGGACAGTCACTTTCATCTGCAATGTACTGTAGATATGTATAGTACACAGTCTGAGCATACTATAATAACTATTACTATATTCTCCCAATAAACAGATGCAGCGCAGTCCCTGCTTCCCCGCAGGAGTCTAGCGCCCTGTAATTTTTATACTTCCGAGCTGCGCTCAGAGCAATAGGATTACTAATCAGATGACAGCACACAGCACCAGATGAAAGTGGTTTTGATATAAAAGAATATCCATTTTAGGTACAACAAATTACCGTTTCATTTGTTTCAATTCTGTAAAAGCAGTGGAATGAAGAGAAATGACACGCTCAATACTTGTGCTTTGCAATCAAATCCTTTGCAGTGGCACCTTATTAAGAAACACATATTTCAGAAAGAAATACGTCAACTGAGCAACAGACAGCAATCAACCTTATGGCTGTGGATCTACTTAGATGACAGACCGCAGAGCTTGTACTTAGTTGTGATGGTTAGCTCAGAATATGGGCGGTGGGGTATAATCAATAACACAATCTTAAGCACAGTGCTTTTTAATTCTTATATTATTTGTCACAGGAGTCCATCAAGCTGTCACTTATGCTTTGGAGCTGTACTCAGCACAATGAAATTACTACTTATTCCCTTTGTCCACCCCGCAAAAAATAAATAAGGCTATACCCACCTCCGGTGCAGCTGCAGTTTCAGCGATCCCTGAAGTCACATTCCCAGGGCCCATGTGACATTGTTATGACACGCAAGCCTCACAACCAATCAGTGCCAGCTTCCTTCACTCTGCCTTTGGACATTTGAGCAGGAAGTCAGCGCAGCACTCACATCCTGTTTAAATGTTTGAAGACAGGGAGACAGACGCTAGTCTCTGATTGGTTGCTGGGCTCGCGTGTTATAACAATGTTACATAGGCCCTGTGAACGCGACTTTAGACATTGCTGGAACCGCGGCCGCATCGGAGTTTAGTATAGTCTTATTTATTTTTACGGGGACAAACAAAGGGAATGAGTAGGGGGTTGTCCAAGAAGTGGACATCTTTTTTTAAATAACAGCAAACAGTGTTAGGTGAATATTATCATAAGGAGTCATAGTATCACTGTTAAACACAACAGTGTGTCATTTCAGTTGTTTTAATCTTCCCAAAATCAAGTATGAGTTTGTTGAAAAGTTATTGTTTCCAGTATTGTAATAGCAATTCCAGCGATAGTGCAGCTACACTCTGTAAAAGATACAAAAGATAAGAAACAGGAGTCAGTCCTTATATCTGTGAACGTGAATTGACAGTCAGCAACACTTGGCTGCTGGTGACTGATAAGTCAGGATAAGAGCGATGTATAATAGGAGAGTCTGCACAGTGGTGAGGTTTCAGCATGTTGCTTACTGACGATATCAACATAGTTGGTTTAAGGCTCAGATAAAAGTCTTAGATAGACTAAAACAGGCTAGTAGATCACCACCGCAGGCAAAATGGAATCGGGGTCAGTAAAGAAACTGGGTCTGTAACTGGTAGCAAACGTCAGAAGATAACCAATTAACTGAACAGGAACTGTTTAACTGTATTGCTTGGGATGGTGGATGATGGAGTGGGTCCATTAAAAGGAAGTTATCAGAAAATTACATATTATTTAGGTTTTTGTGTTAAATGTTTTTTTTATTATTTTGGTGATTATTTTTATAATAAATAAAAAAAATAGAAATCTTGCAATTTTCACACTGGCCACTGGGGTCTTTTTAAACTGTAGTAATCGGTTCTTTGAATAAATCCACATGTACAAGGTGGCCATAAAAGAACCTAAGGTGTTTGGAGCCGTCAGCAGACTGACCAAGTGGACAGATTTGGCTGATAATTGATATTTATGCTATTCAAGGCATGGGGAAATGGAAGGCATCTTAAAACATTTTTTATACCAAAACTCCCCACCAGATGAAAAAGTAGCGCTGTACAGTGAGCACGCCTTGCAACTCAGTCTGTAAGATGCCTGTCTCTTTGCCGGATTGTGCGCTGTTATATTGTTTTATTAGAATGCCAGGAATGCTACAGCTGCACTTAGAGGCTTTCGACCTTCACACACACACACTGGACAGTATGCTGCCGAAAACGATGATTTTGCTTATTCATCGGATAAGTGACAGCCTATGTACACTATCCAACAAACATTCCCAAAAATGCTCACTAACATAATTAACCCGTGTAACTGCACACTTAGGGGTACTTTGCACACTATGACATTGCAAGCCAATGGTAGCGATGCCGAGCGCGATAGTCCCCGCCCCCATCGCAGCTGCGATATCTTGTGATAGCTGCCGTAGTGAAAATTATCGCTACGGCAGCTTCACATGCATTTACCTGCCCTGCGATGTCGCTCTGGCCGGCGAACCGCCTTCTTCCTAAGGGGGCTGGTCGTGCGGCGTCACAGCGACGTCACACGGCAGGCGGCCATTAGAAGCAGGGGGCGGAGATGAGCGGGACGTAAACATCCCGCCCACCTTCTTCCTTCCTCATTGCAGCCGGGACGCAGGTAAGGTGATGTTCCTCGCTCCTGCGGCTTCACACACAGCGATGTGTGCTGCCGCAGGGGAACGAGGAACAACATCGTACCGTCCCTGCAGCAAAATTATGAAAATGTCGGACACTACACCGATGATACGATTACGATGCTTTTGCGCTCGTTAATCGTATCAAAAAGGATTTACACACTCCGATGTTGACAGCTATGCCGGATGTGCGTCACTTTCGATTTGACCCCACCGACATCGCACCTGCGATGTCATAGTGTGCAAAGTACCCCTTAGTGTCTACATTCAGTTTTTTACTTAATGTTTTATTAGATAACCTCAAACACAGAAAATGAATGATGATTCAATGCAGGCTATAAACAATGCCCTTCCATATTCTCACTATGAAAAATACAAATAATAATACTGTGGAAAAAGGAAGCGCAATATGGTCATACACGGTAGAGAAATCAAACCCTGCAAGGGTTTAAGGTACACTCACCTTCTCAGGTTGTAAGAGTCACAACTCCTATGAAGCACATGAAATGGTGGTATCAGCTGCAGCCCCAAGGTGTAGACCGTATAATAATGTAGATGAAGAAACCGGATGTATGTCGCGCTAATACTCCAATGCAATATTAATATAATATTGGTTTATTTGTACCGGTCGACGCGTTTCAGAGACATCATCTCCTTTTATGTCCTGATGAAGACGGATGTCTCTGAAACGCGTCGACCTGTACAAATAAAGGTATATTATCTTAATATTGCATTCGAGTATTAGCACAGCATTCACCAGATTTCTTTTTCTACCGTATTATATGAAAAATACAAAAAAGGTTCCGGTTGTCTACAATGAAGGGAATTTAAAATAATTCTCACATTTCCAGGGGAATAATAGAGGAATGGCAAATCATGCAGTTATAAAAGGAACTTCAAGATTGTTATTGTACACAGTTCAAGGGTGGCCTACGAATGGTGACTGGGTGAATATGTGTCCTTAGGACACACAGGATAGAGGATCCTCACTCAGCGATTAAACTAATATTTGAGGCCCATATTAATATAGGATCCAATCATAAGTTTCAATATGGCAGCTGAAAAATTACCCATAGCAATGTTCCAGCCACAGCACTCTTATATCAAAAGAACTACACTCATCTCTACATACAACACAGGTGAGCAGCTAAATGAAAGTGAGAAACATCTACTGTGTTATCTGCAATTCTTGATCAGCTGGAGAAGACCCGTTAGGTAGCCATGTCTGTATACAATGACGTAATTGGCTATACATACTATATTTGGTAGACAACTCCATCCTTTGAGCATATTGATATTATTTAGCATACTTTCTGTAAGAGTTTAAAAGCAGCGTAAAAGGGAGTAAAAGTAGCTTCCACACTGATGAAACCTGTTCCGGTTCATGTAGAAGAACTGCAAGAAATATGCATGACAATACACTTAGCCTGGGGTTAGGGATGTTGAATCCATACTGATCTCTTATGAGAGCCCCCCCAACTTCCCCTAGACTCAAGTGCAATGCAGAAAGAATTGAAAACTACTTTTGAGAGATGACTTTTATACTTGGTTTTATGTTATTGAACAAGTACCTGAGTGAAACCTGTGTCATTTCGGCTAAAAGCAGGCAGCGATTTCCATCAATGAAACTCAAAGTGATAAATAGAATTCTACTAACACATAAATTCAGCTACATAAGTAACAGAAAGACTACTGTGTTAGATTGGAAAACCTTGAAAGAGCAGAGGACAATTCTGTCATTTACAGTATAATGGAAAGCCACATGAATAATTTAGTAGCGGAAAATTCAGAGGCTGGTACAGAAAACAGCATAATGACTCCAGCAACATTTCAGATGTTTTGCTGCATCACTATGAGTTGCATATTTTATGTACAATTTTAGAAAACATTACTTCAGTTGTATCTTGCACTGATTTGACCTCATGGGTATTTTCAGTATCAGCAGTGTGTTTTCAGAGCTGCAATATTTCTGGCAACCCTTTAATTGCAAGTCCTTTGATTTGTCATACTATTATATGTAAAGATTTGTATTATTTTGCTGAATTATAGCACACCAAAAATGTACCGTATTTTTTGCTTCATAAGATGCACCAGATTTTAAGACACACTCCAAATTTAGAGATAAAAAAGGAACAAAAAAAAAGAGGCTCTGTCATAGGCTTCTGCCACACTCACGTGTAAAAAACGTACGTGTGCTGTAGTCCGTTTTTTGTGTCCGTGTTCCGTATTTTCTGTCCGTTTTTCCCCTCCGTGTAGTGTCCGTATGCATATCGTGTGTCATACGTGTGTACGTGTGTGCGTTTTCCTGTGCGTGAAATACGTCAGTGTGTGTTCCGTGTGCAGTCTGTTTTTTGCGCGTGTTTAACATGTTTCACACATTGAGATAATGGTGATCAGTTGGAATTAAATGACATAAATATAAGTTACCTATAAACTGTTTCCTGTTTGTATTCTGCCTTGGAGCACCTATGTGTTGTGACAAATTTTTCGCAATGCCATTATCCACGGAGGCCTTAGTGTTTTTATGTTGGATTATATCTCGTCGTTTTGGCGTTAGACGGCACATGTTGCAATATGATAATGTAAGAAGAAACAGATTGTGGGTGCATCCACTAATCATGATGCGGCCTATGCATGGTCATTTCCATACTTTATTTTTTGAGTTACGGAATTTCCCTGATAAGTTTTTTTCATACTGCAGTTTGTCAGTTGAGAGTTTTGATTACTTACTAAATATTTTACGACCTCATTTGCAACATCAGGACACTTGGATGCGGCTTTCCATTTCCCCTGAGGAGAGATTTATGGTGACTCTGAGGTATATTTTATTTTTTTATTTTTTTTTAAATGTGTTAGGTTTCACATTGAAATGTGTAATTGATATTTCTTGATCTAATCTCAGTTTTTAATCAATGTTTGTGGTTTGTTTTTTTTGCTTTTCTTTAAAAAAAATATTGATAATTGAAAATCATTGTTTGTCTTGTTTTCATAGATTCTTGGCGACTGGTCAATCTTTTAGTGCTTTACATTTTGATTTTTTGTTGGGGAGATCAACCATTGCCGTTATAGTACGTCACACATGCGACATGATATGGCAACATTTAAAAGACCAAATGATGCCTCAGCCAAACAGAGAAGATTGGTTGAAAATCTCTAAGGGCTTCAAGGACTCTGTGGACTTTCCTAACTGCATAGGATCTTTGGATGGCAAGCATTTCAGAGTTAAAAAACCACCAAACTCTGGTTCACGTTATTTCAATTTTCATAAGTTTTTTTCGGTTGTTATTTTGGCATTGGTTGACACAGAATACCGTTTTATTTATGCTGACATTGGGGCCTATGGTAGTGCCTCAGATGCCCGTATTTTCCGTTCATCAAGATTAGCCCAACGCCTGCAAGAAAATTCATTATTGATCCCACCCCCAGTTGCCTTACCTGGTACATCTGGACCGTTGGCACCATATGTCATGGTAGCAGATGCAGGATTTGCATTATCCAAACATGTTATGCGACCATATCCAAGGAGATCAATTGATGACAGGAAACAGTACTTTAATAATCGGCTAACTAAAGCAAGACGTTATGTTGAGTGTGCATTTGGTATTTTAGCTAACAAATGGCGCATTTATCAGACAACTATTCAGTTGCAGCCAAACTCTGTCAAATCTGTCATCAAGGCTACCATAGTGCTTCACAATTTCTGTCGGATACATGAAGGAGGAAATTATGTTGATGATGAATCTCAGATAAACCATGTTGTTAATCCAACCGGTGAACCTATGTCTCATAATTCCGTGACATCTGGATTACAAATTAGAAAATTATTTACTGATTACTTTAATTGTTTTGATGCTAATAATAATATTGATGTTTGTTAAGATTTTTATGGGTTTATTTTTGTAAAAATGTATTATTTTCACTTAGACGAAAATGTTTAATTAGTTTAAACAATCTAAGAGCTTAAAGCTTACTTGGATTAAAGTGAAAATGCGTTAATCACCAACTACTGACATTTCTGTTAACAATATGGATTTCTGAATGTTGTATGTATGTGTTTGTACATTTCTGTGTTAGTATCCTGAATTTTTGTTTTTTTAAACTTACAAAATTAATAATGTTAATCGTCTATGGATAAAATGCAATATTATATATAAATTTAAAAAAGAAACAGAATTTTTCTTTTGAAAACATATTTTTTTATTAATAAGATGCCTATTATTCCATAAAGTAATGATGTTATTTTTTATTTTCAAAATAAAAAATGAAAATCTTGCTCATATTCTGTAAACTTTTACAAACTTAACATTTTTTTTTTTCTTTACAAATTTTTTATATACTTTACTTAAAATAGTACACTTGCAAAAATGTTGGCATTGCTTACAATGTTGTTAAATTGTGAACCAATTATGTTGGTCTCATGTTGGACATTTACATAGACATAATAATTGTAAACTTTGTTCTGAGAATATAAGAACTCATGTACCCATCAAATTGGTTGGGTACAAATGTGTTCATAAAAAAATAAACATATCCATGGCATAAAACATATATGTCATCCGGCACAAAATATAATCACACATGCCTTTTTTTGTATTTTTAAGACTCTGAGTTTAAACATTTTTGGCAATCCCTTTTTTTTTTTTTCACATTCATCATATTTGTTGGTTGAATGTAAAGATTACAAAAAATGTGTATCATAAGTCTACAAGATCTTCTAGGGAAGTAACCTGAGTGTTGCTGAGTATGTTGTTTTGGGTGGCCTCAGAAATAGTATTTTCAGGAATGCAAGCAGTTGTTTGCTGAACAACATTCCTATTACTAACTACAGTAGTGTGTGGAACAGTCTGTTGCATGCTTGTTTGGCCCAACACATTGCCTGTTGTTGAGTACACCTGTGGGTCTACATGGGTAAGTGGGTATTGTGTGTGTGTATGTTGTTGACCTTGAGGATAGTTGACTGATGTTTGTAAGTGTGGTGTAGGTAACATAGTTGAGATTGGATAATGAGGCATCATGAATGATTGTGGGTATGTTGAGCCAGGAAACAAGTTAGGTAAACCACCAATATTTGTGGGTTGAGTAAAGTAACTAGTACTTGGAGTGGGTTGTAAATTCATATAGTTTATGGGTTGCTGTGAGGTAGCACTTTGTACAGTGCTTAAGGCGCCAGTATTGGTTGCAACATACCCTTGTCGAATTGGTGTTGGGAATACCGTACTTGAAGCAATAGAAGGTTGACCAGATTGTTGTAATACTGGATTAGTGACAATTACTGTTGCCATTGTTGTTTATGTTGAAATGGTATTTTGATTGTCTGTTGTGTTTGGGACTGTATGTTGTTGCATAATGGTACGCCAATTTTCTATGGCCTCATAAACTCTCACTGGTTCCTGTTCTGCCTGACTAGCTGAAAGTAGGGTCAGCATAGCAGCACGTACACATTCCTGCCTTTCGGATGCAATTTTGGTTAAGCTAGTAGATAAAGACCGACAAAAACGCTCGGCATCTGTTTCTGGAATTAAAGTGTTCATTATGTGAATAATGCGTGTGTCAATTATTTCCGGTAAGGATCTAATTTCATCAGGTCTGCGGATTCTTCTTGCACGGAGAGGTTGTGGTGCAAAACGTGGAAGTACATTTGTTTGTGTTGATTGTGTTGCTGGTGTTGTTGTTTGTTGTGTTGATGAGCCTTGGGTGTTGGTTTGTGCACTCTCTGTCCCACCCTCATGTGATTTAGTTGCTGCTGTTGCATCTTGTTGAATCTCTTGATTTTCACTGTCTTCTCTGCCAGGTTCTTGTTCTGATGCTGAGGTGGCTGTAGCAGAGGGACCAGCTGTTGGTTGTTCATCAGAATCGTCTAGATTATCCTCCGTTCTATATTAAATTAGATAACATATTACAATTATAACATTTATATTTTTTAAATTATCTTCAGAAAATAAAGGAATTTAAATGAAAAATTATTGTTAAAAAAAAAAAAAAAAAAATAATAAACTTACTGTGTTACTTCTAAGATGGGTGCTAGGAAGCTTATTTGTTCATAATAAACATATCTGCGTTTGCGGCCTTGGCTGGATGAGGATGGTATAGGGTTGTACTCCCTTCGGTACTGATCACGTGCTGAACGCCAACGCCTTTTGACCAAGTCAACTGTTGAATTTAACAAAATATGTCACTTGCAACATTCAGCATAATTCTGCACACATTAATGAGAATAATGTTTGCTAAATGTAATATACAATTTTAAATAATAAAAGGTGGACAAATACATTAGAGGATAATTCATTATTTTATATATTGTTCACTAAAATACATTTTTATACATTCACACATAACAAAATAATATTTCTCAGAAATTAACTTTGAAGTAATTGTGATATAGATTTAAAAAAAGGTATGTTTTTTTAATACCAAGAAAATTTAGGCAAAAAAATTGAGAAATATTATTTTAATAATTTAGGTCATGATATTGAAATGTTATTAAAAAACAAACAAACAAAAAACTAAAAAAACAAAACATGATTAGAAATTGGGATAGAAAAATTAGACTAATAAAACATGGAATTGAAATTCACATGACAGTTTTATCTGTTAATTAATTAACTTCATGAAGAATTCAAAATCATATTACAAATTAAAGTTTACTTTGAATTATTGTACTTTAGAAATGTTAGGTAACCTTTTTTAAAATTTAACATTAACTAAATAAATAGATTAATACATATAACAATTCTTCACAAAGTTAATTTAAAAAAAAAACAACATTACAATAACAAAACATTCACAGTTTTGAATTATAAAAAAAAAGAAAAAATATATATTAAAAAAAAAAACCATATAAAAATAATATAAAAACTTACCATATTTAGCACGCTTTGAAGGCGAACATCTATCCCATGCATTATTGGGGTACACTTCCTCAGCAACTTGAAGCCAATGGCGGTCAACTGTCAGTCTGTCATGGTAACCATCAACACGTGTATCCCATAATGGTGGGTGAGTCTCGACAGCTGATATCAGTTTCTCCGTGTCCACCCGTGGAGCCATTATTATATTTGGAAGCAGAAATTGTGCTCAAAATAGTTCTTTCACTACACAGAACTACAACTGCTTGCTTGCTCACTCCTTCTGCAAATGCAAAGTAAGTTTTGAGCAAAAAAAATATGTTAGCTACGCCACCTGAAAGTATTTGAAATTGTAACAACCTTTAAATTTAAAACACGGACACGGACCACATGGATAGCATACGGAGGCCAGCCGTATCACGTACGTGTAAACACGGATCCATAGGATTTAATGGATCCGTGAGGACGTTATGCCGGGGGAAAACGGACATGTCAGCGCTTTTTCGGCACGGTCAAACGTAGGCACGGAACGGACAGACGCTCCGTGCCAAAACACTGACGTGAGGCTATTTATATTAAAAGGACTGTGTCAACATAAGCACGTGTCTCCGGTACGTGTAAAAAATGCCAAACACGTACCGGAGGCACGGATGTGTGGCGCTAGCCTTAAACTCCAGTGGTTTCTTACCGGAAGGGGGCAGCAGCGGTGGTGGAGCGGGGTCACAGGAGGCAGGCGTGATGTTGGAGTAGGGCGATGCTGCAGGCGCTGCGGTGGGTGCTGTTCTGGCTGCGGGTGCCATACTGCCTGTGTGGAGCAGGGCAGTGCTGCGGGTGTCACAGCTGCACTGTCAGTGGTGTGAGCTTCAAAGAAATGGCACCCGGAGTCAGCGCATGCGCAGATTGAGCTCTCAGCTCAATGAAAAGCTGAGATCTCATCTGCACACAAGCCACCTCCAGGCGACATTTTCCTTAAGTCCACTGCGTGCTGGGAGATCAATGGGCCAGAGGCGGCACGTGCGCAGATGAAATCTTAAGCCAAGAGCTCCATCTGCGCTCGCGCCAACTCAGGTCGCCATTATTTGAAGCCCGGACTTCCGACAGAGCATCTCACCCACCACACCACCCTGCTTCACATAAACCCCACCGCAGCCAGCACAGCCCCCACTGCAGCCAGCAAAGCCCCCACCACAACCCCCACTACAGAAAGCACAGAGCCCTGCAGTCAGCACAGCGCCCATTCTTTACCTTCCGGTAATCTACATTCGCATTATAAGGTGCACCCCTCATTTTCCTCCCAAATTTTTGGGAGGAAAAGTGTGTCTTATAATCCAAAAAATACGATATATTTAGATATTGAAGGAATTGTTAAAAAAAAGTAGTGGTGGTATAAAGTCTATTTTACAGTGGATTCAAGGAGATGCAAGAAAAAAATACAGTTAGGTCCAGCAATATTTGGGCAGTGACCAAATCTTAATGATTCTGCCATCATGCACCACTGTTGTCCTCTGTGGACAGCCAAGCTTTCTTGACTTTCCAAGCTTACCAGTGCTCTTTTTTTTAACAGAATCTACCAAACTAATGATTTGGATTTGGCCCCTCCAAACATTTTTGCTATCTTGCTGATGGATTTCTTTTTTTCATCCTAATGATGTTTTTTTTCTCTTTGATTGAGAACTTCTTTGACTGCTTGTTGTGGGTTTAAAGCAACAGCTTCCAAATGTACCTTGAATCGGCACCAGACCTTTTACTTGCTTATTTGATGATGGATTAATGAGGGAACAGCCTGTTGTGAACGTCGTCTGTGTGGGTGCTATTCTGAAGCTTCCTCTGGTGGCCTCAGACAGGTGTCAGGGTTAATTGGGAATTGGGGAAGCGCTATTGAGGACAAGCCTGGTCTATATAGGAGAGCACTTTCTGCCCTGCGGGCGTCGGTTATAATAGTATATTCCTCTGTCTCTGTTCGTGGCCTGGAGCTTTGTCCTTCTCTGTATTCCTGAGCAAGACTTCTGCAGATAAGTGTTCAGTTTTTGCCTTGCTTCCTGGTGTACACCTTAGGGTGTTGTTTTTCCTTGTTTTGCTTTGTATCTGTTTTCTTGCAGGTGAAGTTTTGTTTCTATTGTGTTGTGAGCATGGGGGTTCCCCCTGTGCTAGCTCTCCTGTAGGAAAAGGGATTTTATCCCTGTCTAATTTGATTATTTTCTCTTCTGTATTTTGTGTTCTTTTGATATTTTGTTTTCCTATTATGTACAGGAGTACCTGATATAGTTGGGGTGAGGTCGTATGACCTCCAGGGCCATTTTTGCTATCAGGAGTTTGCTATTTTTCCATGGGGGTTTTTTTCTGACCACAATCAGTTACTTTCCTTTGCTTTGTATCAAGTTAGTTGGGGCTTCACCTTTACTAAATCTATTTTTCCTATCTGAGTATTGTGTTTTCCTATATCACCGTAATCTTTGTATGTGTGGGGGAGGCTATCTACTCCTTTGGGGACTCTGAGGCAAAGTAGATTTCCTCATTTCATTCTGTGAGGCATAGCTAGTTTCTCAGGCTGTGACGTGGTGTCTAGGTTTTTAGGAGCGCTCCACGGCTACTTCTAGTGTTGTCTGAGAGTTTTTTTGTAATCCTCCATGGTTACCGGATCATAACAATAGCCCATGCAGCTGATTAAAGAGCTTTTGAGATAATTGTCCAATTATTTTTGGTCTCTTTAAGTCTGTACTTTAAACACATATTGATTATATAACTGTATCTTGAATATGCTTTTATAAACAGGCAAAATGCCAAAACTTGTGTAACTGTCCAAATATTTCTGGACCAAACATGTAGATTTACATTAAATGGGCAAGTGATATTATACAGTTTGCTTAAAGCATTACAGTTATTTCATAAATCAATAGTACACTTGAAAATAAGCAACTTAATAATATATTTTATCTGACAAAGTTGGTTCTCTCTTCCTGGACTGATCTTTCATTCTCAAAATTCATTCAGATAAAATCTGTCCTCAGTGAATACAGATATTTATGTTACCAAAATAGAAGATGGCAGTTGGTTTTCATAAGATTCAATCCAGAAAGGAGGGTAAAGGGGAAGGAGCAGCTCTGCCTCTAGCTCCTTTCTCCTGTCTGCTCCTCCCTTCTAGAATAGAATCCTATAAAAACCAACTGCCATCTCCTATCTCAGTAATATAAAAATCTTGCCAACTGCCATCTCCTATCTCAGTAATATAAAAATCTTGCATCACTGAAGATGGATTTTATCCAAGAATTGATCATTTTGAGAATGAAAGATCAGTCCAGGAGAAGAAAGAAGCAGATGTCTAAGGCTAAGTTCACACTTCCGTTGTTTTGCATCAGTCACAATCCGTAGCCTTGAGGAATTACGGTATCCTGCAAAATATTTTGCAGGAATCCTGTTTTTCCCCATAGGCTTCTATTAGTGACGGATTGTGACTGATGATGCTGCATTGCATCCGCTGCGTCGCGGTCAGTCGTTTTTTAACTGACCGCCGGGCGGGAGCAACGCAGCCTGTAACGTTTTTTGAGCAGCGCGATCCGTAGGATTTCGCTGCGCATGCGCTCTCTGGCTTCCCGCCCCCGTAACCAGGATAAACATCGGGTAACCAAGCAATGCGCTTTGGTTAGTTACCCGATATTTACAGTGGTTACGGGTGCAGGGAGCCCGCGCTAAGCTGGTACCCAAGATAAACATCGGGTAACCAAGCAAAAAGTGCTTTGCTTTTAGTTACCCGATATTTACCCTGGATACAGTGTGCAAGGAGGCCAACACTTCACCACTCGGCTCCGCCCCCTCCCGCACTCCGCATCTGTACACACACACACACACACACACACACACACTTGTCCCCAGCCCTGCAGTTCCCGCGGCACTGATGTCCTCAGCTCCACGGCCCCGCTTGGCTCCGCCCCCTCCCGCACTCTGCATGTATACACGCATGTAGACACACACACACACATACACACACACACACACACACACTCACCTGTCCGCAGCCATGCAGACCGCGGCACTGACGTCCTCAGCTCCGCCCCCCAAACTCCACCCCCCGAACTCCGCCCCCGCACACAACGGAGTCCGACAAAGAAATTCTTTTCTTTGCCACCGTTGTCATCCGTTGTACAACGCATCAGTCACATGCGTCAAGCAACGCATGTGACTGATGCAAAACAACGTAAGCGTGAACTTAGCCTATGATAAAATATATCACAAAGTTGCTTATCTTCTAGTGTACTATTGATTTATGAAAATAAAATTAAAACAATGATTGCACTTTAGCAGAAACGAAACATAAAAAATATATACGATATCACCAGCTACAATCAAGGGAATCAAAAGATAAATACAGAATATTCAAAATGTGTATCAACAACAAATGGAACAATAAAGGTGCAATATATGCAGCCTCCATGAGCCCCTCGTGGTATTTTACTGAGATTTCATCCTGTGAGAGTACACTTAATTTCAGCAATTTCATTTCAACTTGGCTTCTGTGATATTTAAAGGGAACCTATGCCCTTGGAAAGCGCTGCATACCTTCAGAGTTAATTTTTCAGGTAGATAGCATTACAATGCTGCAAAGCCGTCTAACTGATGGTGCAGCAATAGGGAATAAATTAACACATTTACCCCCGAGATTAATAAACTTTAAATGGTGGCTGTAAGCAGGCCCCGGAACTTTGATCGACATTAAAATTTATAATTGACAGGTCACTGTGTAGCTCAACTACGCAGAGAGCAGTCAATCAAGTGTCACGGTGTGCCCCTGCCACTAACAGTACAGTGAGCAGTCACGATAGCAGCTCCCTATGTAAGGGGGTGGTCAGTGCTCAAGAAACTCCTACCCCTGAAGATACCGACCCCATAGTCTAAATGCAAATGTTATTATGTAATGTGAAGTAATTGTGTAGGTAAGGAAGCAATGCTAAGAAGGATGCTTGTCTGGGTTACTCAGACTGCAGCCTAGGGCAGGCCCAACAGGTGTTAAGAGCATCTTTAATCCCTGTGGAAGGAGTTTAAAAGCATTGAAGTGGTTGTCCACTATTTTTACATTGATGGCCTATCCTTAGTATCAGTCATCAATGTTTAATTGGCTGGGATTTAGAAAAAAGATTCCGGTCTTTGTGAGCGCTAGTAATAGATCTTTGGTCTTTGATCTTTTAAGAAGTTTGGCTTTACTATTAATAACATAAAGCTCTTGTATTAACACAACGCGTTTCAGCAAGATACACTAGAGGATCTCAATAAGAATGAATGGGGTATATCCTTTACGGCCACTCATTCAAATAAAACCATTCAATATTTAGACCTGCAAATTAATTTGAATGAAACAGGGAGGATTACAACATCCACACACTTCAAACCCGTGGATGTAAATAGTTATTTAAAATATAACAGTGGACATCTACCAAGATGGATCTGGAACATTCCACATGGACAGTACAGAAGGATAAGAAAAAACTGTACAGTGGATACGGACTATGCGAAAGAATCCAAAATTCTTAAACACAGATTCCTGGAGAAGGGATACCCCAAAAAACTGTTACAAGATACCTACAATAAAACAAATCCCCTCACCCAGGAAACATGTATACAACCAAAACAAGCGAATATTCTAAACAATGAAGGAAAAATCAAATTATCCAAATGGAGTCTTGTCACTACTTACTGTCAACCTAGAACCCATATTGAAAAACTACTCAATAAATATTGGTTTATATTAAAAGGTGATCCTATACTATCAGACCACATACGCCACAGACCCATCATTATTTATAAGAAAAATAGGAGTCTAGGTAATATGGTCGCACCCAGTAACACCTCTTTAAAACCATCAATAGTCAAGGTTAACAACCCAAATCAATGGGGATGTTACCCATGTCAAACACCAAAATGTCTATGCTGTCAGGTGATAACTAAAGGAGCAAAAACCTTTACGTCCAAGACCACAAGAGAAACCTATATAATAAATATACATTTGATTGTCATTCCACATATGTAGTCTATCTACTGGAATGCCCTTGTGGTGTCCAATATGTAGGTAGAACAATACAAGAAATGCATGCACGATTGAATAAACACCGACACAACATAAAAAGTGGCTATCCACTACATAGTGTATCAAGACATTACAATCATGTGCACAATAGGGACCCAAAAATGACAATTACCATTATAGACACTATAGATAGTAAAGATCCACAATCATTAAATAAACTCATCAAAAAAGAAAGCTATTGGATCTTCAAATTGGGTACACTAGCCCCAGAAGGACATAATGTAATGCTAGATAATGTCGCCAAACATTAATATGACAAGGTTTACCTGATAGAGCCATATTTGATTGTACGTATGTGAGCGTATATGTATATTTATGCATGTATGCATATATATGCTGAAGTGTTAAGTGCCCCTATATATGTGCATTTTATTATTGATTTATGTGCATCGGATAAATTGGGTTCAGAAAAAAAAAAAAAAAGGGAAAAATTTTTTACTAAAGAAATAATACTAAAAAGGTTTCCTAACTAAAAGATTTTAGTATCACTGTGACATCCATTAAGCCAAATGGGGGCAAAAGATCCTGATAATACATTTTTTCACTAAAAGTAGTCCTCATAGAAAATTATAAATGGTAAATTCTATTTTAATGAATTTAATCCCAACTATTTATTTATTTATGAAATGGTTGTATAGATATCGATTTTTAGATGATAATGTCCCATGTGTTTTTTTTATATGTTTTTTTATGTTTTTATCCGACTTTTAATCCATTATAAAAGTTTTAGCATTTAAAGGGTTAAATAACCTGATTGTATGACACACCCATGAGTCTCACTTGTGGGGTTGTTTTATTTTATCTATAAATTTAATGTGTGTGAAGTGCTCTTGTTACACCGGAGGATGGCAAGTGTATCTTGCTGAAACACGTTGTGTTAATACAAGAGCTTTATGGTATTAATAATAAAGCCAAACTTCGTAAAAGATCAAAGACCAAAGATCTATTACTAGTGCTCACAAAGACCGGAATCTTTTTTCTATATGCCTACTCCCATAAGGGAATCCGGGTAGAGCTGCTGTGAGTAATAGAATCCATCAGATCATTTGAACTAACAGCGGGAGGACACAGGTCCGCACAGAGCTCCAGAATTCAAGAAGTCGGTGAATCTGAAGCCAGCAGCGGCAACAAACCTGGATCCAACCAGCAAAACAACGGATAATGCCAGCTGAGACAGTCCCTCATCCCCCAGAGGAATTATACATCTAACACCGGGGTTGTGCGAGGGCGCACAACCTAACCAGGTGAGCAATTCTATAATATAAATATACAGAAATCACTCCACGGGTGCTTCTCATATGCGCTATATTTTTATCTCTACAGTAATTGGCTGGGATTTGACACACCACACCCCCACCGATCAGCTGTTGTTGGTTCTGGCGGCGGCAGCAGGCAGCCAGAAATACTCAGTTCCGGAGCTGCTCCGCCTTCTGATAGCGTCCGGGTATTGCACATCCTCCTCATCTTGATTAGAATGGGAGGTGGATGTGCACTACCAGGTCGTGGCCACTATCAGAAGACGGAGCAGTGGCTGAGCTGAGCATTTCCGGCTGCCTGCTGCCGGGACCGAGAGCAGTTGATTGGTGTGTGTGCGGGGTGTGGGACCTCAGTCGACCAGACATTGATGACCTATCCTATGGATAGGCCATCGATGGAAAAGTAGTGGACCACCTCTTTAAATTTCCTGAGACAGGAAGAGGGAAAGTAGTAAAGAAAAGTCCATGTAGAGAGGACATGACGCCCGATGTAGCACTTGGGTCAGCAGATTCCTCTGGATATCTGGGGCACAGACCTTGAGTAAGGTGGCCCAGGAGAGGCACCTGAACCACTCTAAAGGAAAGGGGATAAAGATGTCATGTGGGGCTGCTGGATGCAAGAGGCATGGGACCCTAAAGGTATTAGAAACCTGGAGCTAGGAACACTGGGAACTGAAGGAAGCAGTCAGAGCTACGGAAAGTCTGTGAAGAAGGGAACAGGCTTGAAGAATACTGCAGGTGGAATCTAAACAGGAGAAGTGTATGCACCCATTGTAAATGTATAACTTGTGGATAAGGACATTTTCTTAAGTAAAGTTCCATTTTATAAGCAAAGTTGTGTCACCTGATTTTGTATAGGGAACCTCTTGAGATGAAGTTAACCAGAAAATAGAGGCCAACAAGAGCCAAGCACCTCACATGTTTATCAGCGATACATACTGCCTGTAACAGACCAGAGAGTAGTATACCGATACCAGCCTGACCAAGACTACAGCGCCTTCTGGCACTCTGTTACACCTGCACACCAACATTACTGAAAGCCCGTGGCTACCAGAAATAAATAAGTTCATTTATTCTTGATAGCCGCACTTTCACCAAGGTAGCTAGGTAGCCTTGCAACACTATTTCAGCAGGTAAATAGCACTTTCCAAGGTGACAGGTTATCTTTAAAGGGAATCTGTCAGGTACAATATGCACCCAGAACTACGAGCAGTTCTGGGTGCATATTTCTTATCCCTGCCTAACCGTCCCTGTATCTTGTAGCATAAAGAGACCTTTAGAAAAGATATTTCTAAGGATCGTTTATTATATGCTAATGAGGCTAGCGACTAGTCACAAGGGCTTTACTTCCCTTGGCTAGTCAGCCCTTATAGAATGGTAGTACACCCCTGTGGGTGTACTAACATGCTAATGAATGCGCAGCAACGCTGCACATACCTCACTCTTCATGGCGGCCGGGGGAGGATAGATGCACACTGAGCATGATCCGGAGTCCCCGTGACTTCCGGTCATGTGCAGTAAACTGATGGAGTAAGCTTCCCGACTTCAGTGAGGTATAGTGCGCATGACCGGAAGTGCTAGGGACTCTGGATCACGCGCAGTGCGCATCCATCCTCCGCCGGCCACATCGGTCCAGGAAGTGCGATGCGATCCTCATGCGAGTCACATGCAAGTATGACTCCGGCCTTAAGGCCCTGTCACACACAGAGATAAATCTGCGGCAGATCTGTGGTTGAAGTGAAATTGTGGACAATCAGTGCCAGGTTTGTGGCTGTGTACAAATAGAACAATATGTCCATGATTTCACTGCAACCACAGATCTGCCAAAGATTTATCTCGGTTTGTGACTGGGCCTTTAGTGTCAATTCTGTGCACATCAGAAGTAAGGTCATCCTTTCCAAATAAACTATTAAATGACACAGACTGGCAAACATGTAGCTTTTCAGTGGTTGTTTAGTGGTCACTAGTGAGTTACTCAATCGAGCATCAGAGTTTAAAAATGCTCTAGTAGTATGAGTAACGAGTTTCGTATGAGTAACGAGCAGTGGCAAACACACTCGCTCATCACTAGTGACCACTGTAAACGAGCCCTAACACTAATGCGGTGTTCCCATGATGAGCATTTTGTGAATTTTTGATATTCCAGAATTTCTGCACCTATTATGTAAATTAGGCTACTTGCATTTTTTACAATTGTTTTTGTGTGCATTTTTTTACATTACATTTTTGGGGGAAATTTTATTGCGTTTTTGATGCTGCAGTTTTTGTTTCTTTTTGGCATGTCATGAGTTAAACAAAGCTACTTTGTTTTTGATACTTCCTGGGATTTCGCTGTTACAAAATTTTATGAAGACATGTATGTGCGGATTACATGCAGTTTTAATGCGTTTCCACTGTGGAAACACACTAAAAACACATGTAGATTTTTTTACTTGCAGATTTTCCGTATCTAATACAAGTCTATGGGGTAAACCTGCACAGAAAACTCAGCATACCTGCAGGAAGAATAAAAGGTCATCGTTGTTGCCAGCACATCATCTAATGCACACAGAATCTGCTTAACCTTATTCTAGATTCTGTGAACAAGTTCTACCATAGGGAGAGTAATACATGCTGTATGAGATCCCCCTGCTTCCAGGCTAAATATAAGTGAACCTGCACCGTCTGTGCTGTAAAATCTTAAAGCACCACTCAAGCAATTTTTTTATTGTACTGCTGGAGTGGTGCTTTAAATCTAAGACCCCTGACCCCTGTTTAAGGCTGGACTCACACGAGCGTATGGCATCCGATGCGAGAGCATCGGATGCGATATGCTAATGTCCCCCGACTCAGGCTCTGCCGCGAGCGTGAGCCGGGTGTCATGCGACTGTAACCCGATCTTGCGATCGGGTCACAGCTGTGAAGCTGAGTGCAGGCGCTGCGGAGGAGAGGGAGAGGTTAATCCTCCCATCTCCTCCACTGTCAGCCTGTGCGTAGATCGCACTGCACTGGGATAACATCTGAGTGCAGTCCGATGTATCTCTCGCATCCATTCACTTGAATGGGTGCGAGGGATATGGCTCTCGCAGACAATCGCAGCATGCTGCCGCTTTTCTCGCATCCAGAATCTGGATGCGAGAAAAGCTGACCAACAGCTCAACCTCATTGCCTAACATTGGTCAGAGTGCAATGCGAGAATTTCTCGCATTGCACTCGTCCGATTTTCACGCTCGTGTGAGCGTACCCTAATACTCATCCTCTGGCAGCTTCATCTTCTATCACAATCGCTCTGGCCAGTGTCGGAGATTTGTGACCTGCCGGCAGCTCCATCTTCATGGTGTACGCCAGAGGTAATAACGCAATGCAAGTTTATGAGAGCCTCGTTCCAGCTCTCATAGAGTTGTTTTGAGTGCTTGTGACGTATATTCTGACTTCTGGCCAGTCAAAAGTTACAGGCACAAGATGGTGTCATGGGACCAATACGACAAAGAAAAAACATGAAAACGCTAGAGGGTCAATGTGATATTTGCTTTAGGCCATGTGAGTATGTTGCGTCCAGTACCTTGCAGAAATGAACGCATCCTCTGGCAGAAATTGTCATTGTCAAATTTGATTTTGACCACATAAATGCAGGAAATACGCATGCGTTTTTATAGCGTTTTGCCGCGTTTTGACCGCGTTTTACATGCATTTTCAGTGCTTAAATTGAGATGCGTTTTCAATACAAATACACAACTACAGTTTGAACATTCAAATAGTAGGAAAAAAAATGAAAAAAAAAATAAAAATAATAATAACCTTTCAATCATACACTATAATGATGATTTACCGAAAATGATTCTTGAGATTTAATAATTATGTTCAAAATAAAGTAAAAGTATTGTTTGACTCATTTTTTAAAGTCGGAATGGATGTGAGGGCAAATGGAAACCTATTGACCTCACTATAATGCCAAAAATGCATGCTTTTATTTTGACAAAAAAGCATGCATTTAGCATCAAAAAAGCAAGTAAAACGCTAGAAATTTCTTTTAGGATGCGTTTTGATAATTCTCATTGACTCTAATGTTAGCAAAATGCTGCCAAAATGGTAAAAACAATTGACATGTTGCTTTTTCAAACGCAGACATTTTGACAAATTTTTTACACCAAAAACGCTGCGTTCTTAAAAGCATTGTGCGCACAAGAAAGCCGTATTTTCCATAGACTTTACCTGGAAATCAAAACGCATGCAATTTTTCATTAAAACTCTGCAGTTCAAAACGCTGCGGAAATGCATTAAAAAACGCAACGTGCGCACATAGCCTTAGGCGGGGTTTGCACACTACGACATCGCAGGCCGATGCTGCGATGCCGAGTGTGATAGTCCCCGCCCCCGTCGCAGCAGCGATATGTGGTGATAGCTGGCGTAGCGAAAATTATCGCTACGCCAGCTTCACACACACACTCACCTGCCGTGCGACGTCCCTGTGGCCGGCGACCCGCCTCCTTGTTAAGGGGGCGGGTCGTGCGGCGTCATTGTGACGTCACACGGCAGGCGGCCAATCGGAGCGGAGGGGCGGAGATGAGCAGGATGTAAACATCCTGCCCACCTCCTTCCTTCCGCATATCCTACGGAAGCCGCAGTGAGGCCGGTAGGAGACGTTCCTCGCTCCTGCGACTTCACACACAGCGATGTGTGCTGCCGCAGGAGCGAGGAACAACATCGGACCATTGCGTCGGCGTAATTATGAATTACGCCGACGCTATACCGATGATACGATTACGACGCTTTTGCGCTCGTTAATCGTATCATCCAGCCTTTACACACTGCGATGTCGCATGCGATGCCGGAAGTGCGTCATTTTCAATTTGACCCCACCGACATCGCACCTGCGATGTCGCAGTGTGCAAAGTGCCCCTTAGATTTAAAGTGCAATTCCAGCCTGAATCCCCGAGGAGTGGTGCTTTAAAATAGGAGTTTGGCAATGATTGTTACTTCTATTCTGACTCCATAACTAAGCTGCAAGTGTAGGGTGCATGAGACACCGTTTCTGTGGGTGCTTGTATGTACCGTTACTCTCACATAGAAAATTTATACTTCACTTGACTGAAGAGGCATGTAGGAAGACTCCAGAAGAAATGGTTTATTTTCCAGCTGAAGTTTTGTATTATGCGCAGTACAGTAGGTAAAAAAGACAATGCAGAACCAAAGCTACATAGATATGATGTTAAAGGGAACCTGTCACCACATTTTTGGCGTATAAGCTGCGGCCACCACCACCGGCTCTTATATACAGCATTCTAACATGCTGTATATAAGAGCCCAGGCCGCTGTGTAACACAAAAAAAAACACTTTATAATACTTACCTAACGGTCATGCGGTGGGCCATATGGGTGTCTCCATTCTCCGGTGCCGGCGTCTCCTCTTTCGGCCATCTTCATCCTCTTTCTGAAGCCAGTGTGCATGACGCGTCTACATCATACACACTTGCCGATCCTGCGCAGGTGCACTACAATACTTTGATCTGCCCTGCTCAGGGCAACTCAAAATGGGACTGCTCAGGACCTGAATGCCGGCGAGTGTGGATGACGTCGGACGCGTCATGCACCGCGGCTAGAGAAGAAGGAGGACGAAGATGGCCGAAAGAGGCAGCGGCGGCACTGGAGAACGGAGATGCCCATATGGCCCACTGCACGATCGTTAGGTAAGTATTATAAAGTGTTTTTTATGTTCTTACAGTGGCCTGGGCTCTTATATACAGGATGTTAGAATGCTGTATATAAGAGCCTGGTGGTGGTAGCCGCAGCTTATATGCCAAAGAAGTGTTGACAGGTTCCCTTTAAGGCTGGAGTCACACTTACGAGTGACTCGCGTGAGTCTCGTATCGCATTACTCGGCACGGCTGATGCTCTTCGGACATTAACTTCTCAGGTGCATAGAAATACATGCAGACGACCCTCTCCTGTCTGGAGAGTGTGCGGCCGTGCCGGTTGATGCGATGCAAGACTCGCCTGAGTCACTCACTGAGTCATACACTAACTGGGGAAAAAGGGAAGGTTATTGACATTAGAGCAGCTACATTGAGTGTGGGAGGACAAAACATTTGAAAGGCAAACCTTATTGCATGCCAACATAACAGAAACAATACAATGACAATACAATACTGTATGGTTCCCAAGTGGTGGGACATGATAACTTGCACCCTTCTTCTTCTGACTCAGTACAACAAAATAGCCAATCCATGGATTAGGGGAAGCAAATCCTCCATCAACTTTGAATTTCAGAAGTGTTTCCGGTTTCATTCTGAGCTGTAGTCATTGCCACGTGAAATACATGAAATGTACAATTATTTTTTAAAATCTACTTAACGATAGCCATGCCAAGTAATTATGGAGGATGTAGAATAATTGGATCCAGCACACTGATGAAAAGTTTTGTATTTTCTCGGTAGCACAAAAAACTTTGAACGACGCCATAGACAGAAAAATGTGTTTAAGCTGCTCATAGAGTTTGAAAAATATTTTAAGAGAATTGTGTCTTTTCAAAACATAAAGTTTGTACAATTTGCACAATACATTGCCTATGCCATTTTGTAATATTCTGAACATGGAGTATGTTCCAATGTTCTATTTAGAGCAGCAGGAGAAGCTAATGAGCATGAAACCACAAGACTGCAAATCGCAAATAAGCATTCGCATTATCATAGCTTAACCTCCCAAAATGGCAAGCAGAACTGAATCCTAAGAGTGTGCATGTCACACACTGCTAAGATTCGGCATGACACAGTCACTAGAGATGAGCGAACCTGAAATGTTAAGTTCTTTCATATCGAACACAGATTTTACTAAAAAAAGTGTTCAAGTTCAAAGTTCTGGTGCTTTATGTGTGCTGACCATTTGAGCAAGCATCGTTGTGCTTGAGTAAGCTCAGTGCTCGACCCAATGTGAGCCACTTCCAGTGTTTGAATGGCATGCACTGGGGGTAACAACAGCGTGATCAGATGTAGTGTGCACCAAAAAAATAGAAAAACCTTGTCCACCCCTCCTCCCCCGGAAGTGCTCTGTTTATGGCTGGCTCCATGTGGGCGGAGAGCCGAAGTGCCCATTTAACGACTCCCATTGGGGTTCAGGTCAAGTCCAGGTCCCAAACCGAACTTTATCTAAAGGCTGACTGAACCCGCCAAACCGAACTTCCACAGGTCCACTCATTTCTAGTCACTACTAAGGTTACTGACTTATTTAGAAAACCCTTTTCTGTAATGTATCCTGGGCTACATGAAAGATCTTTGGATGATCATGGTAAACTGACCATACACTACATACACACACTACTGTAGGTCTTGCTTCCAAGTTGCTGCAGAGACATAGATTGCTTCCTGAATCGGAATAATACAAGAAGTACCGTAGATGTTTTTTTAACATTTTTGTATTTTATCATGTCAATTGGTATTGACTAGTGATGAGCGAACCTGTGGATATTTGAGCTCGTCAAACCAGCACGGACTAAAAAAAATTCAAGTTTGGCAGTCAAACATGATCCCGAATGCCAAACCCCATATAAGCCTAAGGAACCTGAACTTACGTGTTATAAAATTGTGTTAGTAAGGGCTAGTGTGCAATAACAGCAATTGAAATGACAATCAAAAATGAAAAAGTGTTGCACTTCCTCCTCCAATTATGAAACTAGCAGCAACTCTAGAGGATTGTTTAATACATAACTTTTAATCTATTAGTTAAAATGTTCACATTAATACACCAAAGTGATTCAAAACAAAAAAAAAAAAATAAATTGTGCATAAAAACAAAAAAGAGGAAAACGTCAGTCTTGTTCAGAATGGACCATCAAAAACCAAATCTGTATATCTGGTACTATTTTGTTATGGAATATGTGTGCTACTAGATAACAGAATTGTTAAATGCTACTGTCCACACTAACATTAACCAACCACTGATGGCTGTAATGAATAGACCACTAATTAGAGTCTGATTATCAGGCATAATTTTGAACAGTCCTGATTCACTATTTCATAGTTTATCAGGTCTAATGAGGACTATGACACCTGGATGTTTTCCATTATGATGCAAAAGATAGAACACTATCTATAAGGTTTTAACATATTTCTGCGATATACAAAGTCTCATTAAACTGATAATTCATCTGGGAGACCATAAAGCTAGTTATAGACAATCATCCCCACCAGCATAGGTTCCCATTTGAAGCATCCAACCATTTTGATAGTAAACACTTCATAGTCTCAATCACAACCCTCAAAACGAAAATTGTTAGAAATTTCTCACATTAGGGCTATTGTGCCTCAGGTAGCCCTAGGGAAATATTATACAGTTACAGTGGTAACTTACTAATCAATGGTTATGAATAATCACAATGGTGATATACAACAGATTAGCTTTAGCCATAAGAACAGATCTCTCAGTAGTCATGTGGTCAATTAAAAATATTCACAGTGATGTTATGGGAGAAAATAGATTGGTCTCACCCATAAATCCAGGTCTCATAAAGAAGGGTCATAAATGTAGAGGGATCAGGTGTCCGTCCATAGCCAGGCATGGCGCTCTTACCCTGTAATGGACTACACTGGACCCCAACTGCCCATTAACTCCTGCCTCTACAAAGGCAGCCCCAAACTGACCCTTATCTAATAGATTTCCCTATTAAGTACTCCTGTGGCGCCCTGGACAAGCCAGGGGCCACAGAGAACAACACCCACACACCCCACACTCCCGCTCAGGCACACCGAAGTCAGACACAAACCCTTGTTGCCTTCCTCCAGGGGCTGATGTCCACATCAGGGGGTGGGCAAGGCGGTTGGCCCCGCCCACCGAGGAGTTCACAGTCCTGGAGGCAGGAAAACCAGGCAGTTCAGTTTGGAAGTGAAAGTGAGAGGAGTAAAGTAGCAGTTAAGCAGCCTGAAGTTGGTCCGGGTGTGTGGCCCGGACGTATCGGCAGGGTTGGCAGACGGTGGTGACCGTCTGCAGGAGTGGCCTGTCGGAGTCTGCCGTAGGGACCGTGGATGGGCGCTGGCCCGGCGGTGCCAGACCGGTACACAGGGAGAGGTCAGCACCATCTGGCAGGGGCTTGCGGACCCCGGCAAGGCTAGGAGTCGCCGTGAATTTGCCAGGTCCGTCGGTGAGGGGAACCTCCTGGGTTTCCCAGCAGCCGGGTCCTGACGGAAGGCAACAGTCCAACCGTGAGAGGGAAACACAGCCACCGCCGGGGCTACCGTTCCCAGGGCCAGAGCCTGCGGGCAAAAGGGGCTCCTCCGGCCCACATCCAGGCCGGAGAGCGGGTTGCTGGTGGGACCCCATTGGAACCGTTTGCAGTACATAAAGTTAGGTCCAGAAATATTTGGACAGTGACACAAGTTTTGTTATTTTAGCTGTTTACAAAAACATGTTCAGAAATACAATTATATATATAATATGGGCTGAAAGTGCACACTCCCAGCTGCAATATGAGAGTTTTCACATCCAAATCGGAGAAAGGGTTTAGGAATCATAGCTCTGTAATGCATAGCCTCCTCTTTTTCAAGGGACCAAAAGTAATTGGACAAGGGACTCTAAGGGCTGCAATTAACTCTGAAGGCGTCTCCCTCATTAACCTGTAATCAATGAAGTAGTTAAAAGGTCTGGGGTTGATTACAGGTGTGTGGTTTTGCATTTGGAAGCTGTTGCTGTGACCAGACAACATGCGGTCTAAGGAACTCTCAATTGAGGTGAAGCAGAACATCCTGAGGCTGAAAAAAAAGAAAAAATCCATCAGAGAGATAGCAGACATGCTTGGAGTAGCAAAATCAACAGTCGGGTACATTCTGAGAAAAAAGGAAGTGACTGGTGAGCTTGGGAACTCAAAAAGGCCTGGGCGTCCACGGATAACAACAGTGGTGGATGATCGCCGCATACTTTCTTTGGTGAAGAAGAACCCGTTCACAACATCAACTGAAGTCCAGAACACTCTCAGTGAAGTAGGTGTATCTGTCTCTAAGTCAACAGTAAAGAGAAGACTCCATGAAAGTAAATACAAAGGGTTCACATCTAGATGCAAACCATTCATCAATTCCAAAAATAGACAGGCCAGAGTTAAATTTGCTGAAAAACACCTCATGAAGCCAGCTCAGTTCTGGAAAAGTATTCTATGGACAGATGAGACAAAGATCAACCTGTACCAGAATGATGGGAAGAAAAAAGTTTGGAGAAGAAAGGGAACGGCACATGATCCAAGGCACACCACATCCTCTGTAAAACATGGTGGAGGCAACGTGATGGCATGGGCATGCATGGCTTTCAATGGCACTGGGTCACTTGTGTTTATTGATGACATAACAGCAGACAAGAGTAGCTGGATGAATTCTGAAGTGTACCAGGATATACTTTCAGCCCAGATTCAGCCAAATGCCGCAAAGTTGATCGGACGGCGCTTCATAGTACAGATAGACAATGACCCCAAGCATACAGCCAAAGCTACCCAGGAGTTCATGAGTGCAAAAAAGTGGAACATTTTGCAATGGCCAAGTCAATCACCAGATCTTAACCCAATTGAGCATGCATTTCACTTGCTCAAATCCAGACTTAAGACGGAAAGACCCACAAACAAGCAAGACCTGAAGGCTGCGGCTGTAAAGGCCTGGCAAAGCATTAAGAAGGAGGAAACCCAGCGTTTGGTGATGTCCATGGGTTCCAGACTTAAGGCAGTGATTGCCTCCAAAGGATTCGCAACAAAATATTGAAAATAAAAATATTTTGTTTGGGTTTGGTTTATTTGTCCAATTACTTTTGACCTCCTAAAATGTGGAGTGTTTGTAAAGAAATGTGTACAATTCCTACAATTTCTATCAGATATTTTTGTTCAAACCTTCAAATTAAACGTTACAATCTGCACTTGAATTCTGTTGTAGAGGTTTCATTTCAAATCCAATGTGGTGGCATGCAGAGCCCAACTCGCGAAAATTGTGTCACTGTCCAAATATTTCTGGACCTAACTGTAGATTCAGGGGAAGGCAGTCGCCATCAACCTGCCGGGAGAAACAACACCGCAGCCGTCTGTGAGACCCGTCCATCCAGCCGTGTGTTTTACCGAGAACTGTGTCCTCATCATTGGCTGAGTGGGTGCCGCCGTGCCGTACGGCGCAGCGCTGCCCCTGCAGCCCTGCACCTCACAGGGCCCCGTGGCCCGCCTGCCATCCATCCCTACTCCATCACCGGGCCCCGGGACAACCAACCCCCTACCCACGGAGGGGAGAACTAACATCAAAGCTGCTCCCTGTCACCGCTCCTGAGATCCCCGTCCAGAGCGGCGGTGGTGTCACCAGCTTCACCGCAGCCGTGGGTGGCGTCACGGAAAATCACCAAATCACCACCATCCAATCCCCAGCCCCTTTTCACTCACGGGCGAGGAGCGAGCCACCCCTGAGCAGTAGCGGCAGCCGGAGCAGCAGCGGCCGGACCCGAGCAGTGGGAGAGCGCAGCGTCCCTTCCTCCACCCGCGAAAACTTGGCGTCACGAACAGGATCCTACCATTCTACCAACTGGTGGAAGTGCGCCTTGTGTAACCGCCGGAGGTGTCCGGCCGAAAAATTTGTGAAGCCGCCATCTTGGGCGCGAAGAATTCCCGCTCGAGCGTCTCCTCGAGTAGTGGAGGCGCGAAGGCCAAAACCCCGCCCCTGTAGAGGAGGAGCCGGAAAGAGACTAAGGGGGACTGATGGCGTCTGGCCGCATGTAGCCCGCGGCTATGGAAGCAGGGACGCCAGGACCCTGCGGCCATCTTGTTGCTGGTTTTTGGAAGAGGCCGCTGCTAAGGATGCAGAGTCCGACCGACAACACCGTGGTCCCCGCGCCTGGCACCGCAGCGTGGGTGGAAGTCCGGACTGTCCAGCTAAGCAGCTGTATGCAGGTCCGCATGCAGCTCCTCCTGGAGGAGTGGGAGGCCGACATGGCGGACGTGGTGGCGGCCATACGGAGACGCGAGGTGGAGGGAGTCTTGGAAGGGAGGGTAAGTGACCCACGCCCCTGTACCCCTAGTGGGTCGGTCATCGCGGCCGAGGGACCCGGTCCATACCCGCTCGCCCTTCTACCTCCCCCGCTACCCGTGTTGGCTGCTGCTGCCCCGCCACTAGGCCCGCTACCACCACCCCCACCGGTAGCGGTACTCTGCCCATCCGCCCCGGCGGACCGACCTGCAGCAGAAGCTCGTGACCGCCCTGATCCGCTTCCATGGAAGAAGCCGAAGGCTGAGCCCGTCAGCAAAGATGCACCGAAAGCATGGCGGGGATGCAGCTGCCAGGAGGCAGAGCAGGCCATGTCACAGCAGGGTCCCTCATTACCGAAGGTACCGGTCGTAGCCGGCACAGGGGGATTCCGGCTGGGCCCGTCCCCCACACCGCCTGAACCGGAGCAAGCAGAAGTGCTCCGCACCGGGAGCGGCAGCAAAGGCAGCTGTGCCGCGGGATTGCTGATTAAGAAAGAAAAGTTAGAGCATGGTAGTGGTTCCCGGTTACCTTGCTGTCGGTCCCCATTGGGACTCTGCTGACGTTCCAGACGGTCCTCAGGGCTAAGGAGTCCGGTTGGAGGAGCAGTCGTACCCGCATCATCGGCAGCTGAAAATGGAGTCCTATGGGACAGTGTCACCCCTGTGTGAGGGTGGCGTTGGGGGCTCGTGCTGTTCGATGGTAGACTGTGGGAAAGCTGCAGGAGGAAGCTGTACCGGAGCCAGGTGTTGTGGATGGCCCCTGGGACCCAGCTGACAGTCCCCGTTGGGACCCTACGGCAAGTCTCCGTTGGGACCCTACAGTTTTGTTTGTGGTAGCCCGTTGGCTACGAAGCACTGTTGTCCCCGTGGGGACTTTCTACAAGTTTTGCATAAGGAACTCCTTATGGACAAGCCTGAGAACTAGCAAGGCAACCACAAACTTGTGGCTTGTAAATAAAAATGTTGTTTTGTGGCTTTAACCGTTACCGCCTCTGGAGAGGCAGATTGGAGGAAGGGCCCGCAGTGGAGCAGGCTGGGGCCCAGCCACCACAGGAACCGGTGGCAATCCTCTGGGGGTTTCAGGGGTTCACCATGGATGTGGGTCCCCTGAAAAGGACATAACCCGCTCGGGCAACTTGTGCTGGACTGGGGTCAAGGGGTGCTGCCTGTTTGCTTAGGGGCAGCATCAGGGCTAGGTTGCTTGTGTGGGAGAGAGCAGAAGCCGTTACTGTTTGCAACGTTAAAGTAAGAGTACCTCCCGATGTGGGAAGATGTTATTTTAATTGTAATCCCTGTTTTACCGTTTATCTTTTCAGTTGGTGAAAGTAAAACCGGTGATGGACGGGCAGCCCGCGGACGGTCTGCATTTTACTAAGGGGGAATGTGGCGCCCTGGACAAGCCAGGGGCCACAGAGAACAACACCCACACTCCCGGTCAGGCACACCGAAGTCAGACACAAACCCTTGTTGCCTTCCTCCAGGGGCTGATGTCCACACCAGGGGGTGGGCCAGGCGGTTGGCCCCGCCCACCAAGGAGTTCACAGTCCTGGAGGCGGGAAAACCAGGCAGTTCAGTTTGGAAGTGAAAGTGAGAGGAGTAAAGTGGCAGTTAAGCAGCCTGAAGTTGGTCCGGGTGTGTGGCCCGGACGGATCGGCAGGGTTGGCAGACGGTGGTGACCGTCTGCAGGAGTGGCCTGTCGGAGTCTGCCGTAGGGACCGTGGATGGGCGGTGGCCTGGTGGTGCCGGACCGGTACACAGGGAGAGGTCAGCACCATCTGGCAGGGGCTTGCGGACCCCGGCAAGGCTAGGAGTCGCCGTGAATTTGCCAGGTCCGTCGGCGAGGGGAACCTCCTGGGTTTCCCAGCAGCCGGGTCCCGACGGAAGGCAACAGTCCACCCGTGAGAGGGAAACACAGCCACCGCCGGGGCTACCGTTCCCAGGGCCAGAGCCTGCGGGCAAAAGGGGCTCCTCCGGCCCACATCCAGGCCGGGGAGCGGGTTGCCGGTGGGAACCCATTGGAACAGTTTGTAGTACATAGGTGCAGGGAAAGGCAGTCGCCATCAACCTGCCGGGAGAAACAACACCGCAGCCGTCTGTGGGACCCGTCCATCCAGCCGTGTGTTTTACCGAGAACTGTGTCCTCATCATTGGCTGAGTGGGTGCCGCCGTGCCGTGCGGCGCAGCGCTGCCCCCGCGGCCCTGCACCTCACCGGGCCTCGTGGCCCGCTTGCCATCCATCCCTACCCCATCACCGAACCAACCCCCTACCCACGGAGGGGAGAACTAACATCAAAGCTGCTCCCTGTCACCGCTTTCGGGATCCCCGTCCAGAGTGGCGGTGGTGTCACCAGCTTCACCGCAGCCATGGGTGGCGTCAAGGACAATCACCAAATCCCCACCATCCAATCCCCAGCCCCTTTTCACTCACGGGCGAGGAGCGCCGCTCGAGTCCCCGGGATCCGGCCCACCGCTCGAGCCACCACCGAGCAGTAGCGGCAGCCGCAGCGGCCGGACCCGAGCCGTGGGAGAGCGTAGCGTCTCCTCCTCCGCCCGCGACACTCCAAAGCCTCCCGATGATATTCCTCCGCCAGGATTCATCAGGGGAGATGCTTAATCGGGTATAGGGCTGAAGACAAAGTTAAAAAGACCCACTCTACATGATGTAATTCTGAGACACTCCGCGTCGGGAGGCTTTGGAGGACTTATTAGGGCCCTTGTATACCGGCAATCACATTATCGGGGTCAAAAAAACACCCCGATTCATAATCTGGGGGGTCTCAGCTGAAACCCCTGAGATTTTCCGTCGCTGGGGGGCGCTACAGTCTTTTTTTGGCATGACGTCTTAAAGCGTCGGAACAGAATAACTACCCTGCAATGCTGACGTTTTAAGTCGTAAGGCCGTCGTTATGGGGTTGAATAATATTGCACGCCCCAATTTTCAGTTTTTTATTTTTTACAAAAATGGAAAATAAGCAATAAATATCGTTCAACTTCACAATTGTGTCCCACTTGTTAACTCTTCACCATAAAATTAAAATGTTTATGTTTATGTTTGAAGCCTGAAATGTGGGAAAAGTTTGAAAAACTCAAAAGGGCTGAAATTATATAATATATATATATATATATATATATATATATATATATATATATATATATATATATATAAATATATATATCCAAAGGGAGGCAAGAAGGGTCGCACTCCAGAGCTTAGGGCAGGAAGACTTTAATCCAGAATCGGATAAGGGATACATGTGGTGGGGGAGGGTGAGGACATGCAACGCCAGACGACGGCGGGCCGTTTCGCAAACAGATTGCTTCTACGGGTCCGGTGAGTTCAGGGACGTGGCTACCACCCTCTTTTAAACAAATGGGGCAGGTGCAACGTCATTGAGTGCATAGTAAAAAACATTTAAAATCAGTATCAACATTTGCAACTAATACTGGAGCCGGCATAAGGCAATATAGAAATGCAAAAATAGCATAAATACATATAAAGCATCCAGGGTATAACTAAAGCAAGGAAACAAATGATATATTAATCATATATATTATATCAAGGCAATTGCTATATTAGTTATATTTTTCAGTCAATGCGTATATAAGAGACCAGGGCCGTATTTACCATTAGGCACCCGTGGTCCCGTGCCTAGGGCGGCAGGATGCAGGGGGCGGCACCTTGTAGCAGTAAAAAAAAAAAAAAAAAAAAAATTTTTTTTTTTTTTACACATTCATTAAATCCACTGTATTTTCGGAGGGGGGAGGGGGGAGAGGCGCACCTTTTATTTATTTGTATCCACGTCAATTAAGACGCGAATGCAGACAAACTGCAGCGGCCGGGCACAGAGAGCTGATTGACCCCGGAACTGCCGGCGCCTGCACTTCCGGGGTCACAGGCGCGCCGATCAGCTCCTTCCTCTGTGCTGCGTCCAATGCTGTATGGATTTCACATGCAGAGCTCACAGCAGGACGCCGCAGTGGACGCCGCGATGGAAGCCGGTGTCAGAAGAGAATACTCACGTGAGCCAGGAAGATGACGGCGGGCCCTGGAGCAGATAAGTGCTCGCAGAGCTGAAGATTCATAAGGAGCGTGGGGGTGTCTCTAATGCAGACTGGAGATCTGCGTATGGGGTGGGAGGAGAGAGGCTGATACTGGGGGAGACTTGGGTGAAGAGAAGCTGATACTGGGGGAGGCTGGGAGGAGAGAGTATGATGCTGGGGGAGGCTGATGTTGCGGAAGGCTGGGATGGGGGGAGGCTGACGCTGGGGGAGGCTGGGAGGAGAGAGGCTGATGCTGAGGGAGGCTGATGGTGGGGGAGGCTGGGAGGAGAGAGGCTGATGCTGGGGGAGGCTGATGGTGGGGGAGGCTGGGAGGAGAGAGGCTGATGCTGGGGGAGGCTGGGAGGAGAGAGGCTGATGCTGGGGGAGGCTGGGAGGAGGGAGGCTGATGCTGAGGGAGGCTGATGCTGGGGGAGGCTGGGAGGAGAGAGGCTGATGCTGAGGGAGGCTGATGCTGGGGGAGGCTGGGAGGAGAGAGGGGGAGGCTGGGAGGAGGGAGGCTGACGCTGAGGGAGGCTGATGCTGGGGGAGGCTGGGAGGAGAGAGGCTGATGCTGGGGGAGGCTGGTGCTGGGGGAGGATGATGCTGGGGGAGGCTGGGAGGAGGGAGGCTGATGCTGGGAGGAGGGAGGCTGATGCTGAGGGAGGCTGGGAGGGGGGAGGCTGGGAGGAGAGAGGCTGATGCTGGGGGAGGCTGGGAGGAGGGAGGCTGATGCTGAGGGAGGCTGATGCTGGGAGAGGCTGATGCTTTGGGAGGCTCGGAGGAGAGAGGCTGATGCTGAGGGAGGCTGATGCTGGGGGAGACTGGGAGGAGAGAGGCTGATGCTGGGGGAGGCTAGGAGGGGGGAGGCTGATGCTGGCGGAGGCTGATACTGGGGGAGGCTGGGAGGAGGGAGGCTGATGCTGAGGGAGGCCGATGCTGGGGGAGGCTGGGAGGGTGGAGGCTGATGCTGGGGGGGCTGATGCTGGGGGAGGCTGGGAGGAGTGAGGCTGATGCTGGGGGAGGCTGGGGGCAAAGAGGCTGATGCTGGGGGCAGAGAGGCTGATGCTGGGGGAGAGAGGCTGATGCTGGGGGAAGCTGGGGGAGAGAGGCTGATGCTGGGGAAAGCTGGGGGAGAGAGGCTGAAGCTGGGGGAGGCTGGGGGGAGAGATACTGAAGCTGGGGGACGCTGGGGGGAGAGAGGTTGATGCTGGGAGGGCTGGGGGGAGAGAGGCTGATGCTGGGGGAGAGGCTGCTGGTGAAGGCGGGGGAGAGCGGCTGCTGCTGGGGGAATGGGAGAGAGGGGCCAATCCTAGAGACAGAGGACAAGGGTTGAGGGATAGTGCAATGACAAAATCGATGGCGGGGGAGTGTAAGGACTCAGAATGAGAGGGGGGCAGCATGGGGAGCTCATTATGGAGAAGGGACAGCATGTGTGGGCTCAGTATGGAGCGGAGCAATGTAGGGGAGTCAATATCAAGAGTGGGGTAGTGTGTGTGTGTGTGTGTGTGTGGGAGGGGTGTCTCAGCATAAGCGTTAGTGTGGTAGTCTTAGGATGAGTGGGGCAGCATGGAGGTGTCATTATGAAAAAGAGGAAGGCAGCATTAGGAGCTCATGGAGAGGGGCAGCATGCATGGGAAACTGTGAGGAGGGAGCAGCATGCATGGGACATTGGGAGGAGGGGCAACATGCATGGGACATTGTGAGGGGGGACAGCATGCATGGGACATTGTGAGGAGGGAGCAGCATGCATGGGACACTGTGAGAAGGGGGCAGCATGCATGGGACATTGTGAGGAGGGGGCAGCATGCATGGGACATTGTGAGGAGGGAGCAGCATGCATGGGACATTGTGAGGAGGGGGCAGCATGCATGGGACATTGGAAGGAGGGGGCAGCATGCATGAGACATTGTGAGGAGGGGACAGCATGCATGGGACACTGTGAGGAGGGGGCAGCATGCATGGGACATTGTGAGGAGGGGGCAGCATGCATGGGACACTGTGAGGAAGGGGCAGCATGCATGGGACATTGGGAGGAGGGGGCAGCATGCATGAGACATTGTGAGGAGGGGGCAGCATGCATGGGACATTGTGAGGAGGGAACAGCATGCATGGGAAACTGTGAGGAGGGGGCAGCATGCATGGGACATTGTGAGGAGGGAACAGCATGCATGGGAAACTGTGAGGAGGGAGCAGCATGCATGGGACACTGTGAGGAGGGGGCAGCATGCATGGGACATTGTGAAGAGGGAGCGGCATGCATGGGACATTGTGAGGAGGGAGCAGCATGCATGCGACATTGTGAGGAGGGAGCAGCATGCATGGGACACTGTGAGGAGGGGGCAGCATGCATGGGACATTGTGAGGAGGGGGCAGCATGCATGGGACATTGTGAGGAGGGGGCAGCATGCATAGGACATTGTGAGGAGGGAACAGCATGCATAGGAAACTGAGGAGGGAGCAGCATGCATGGGACATTGTGAGGAGGGGGCAGCATGCATGGGACATTGTGAGGACAGGGAAGCATGCATGGGACATTGTGAGGAGGGGGAAGCATGCATGGGACATTGTGAGGAGGGGGAAGCATGCATGGGACATTGTGAGGAGGGGGAAGCATGCATGGGACATTGTGAGGAGGGGGCAGCACGCATGGGACATTGTGAGGAGGGGGCAGCATGCATGGGACATTGTGAGGAGGGGGCAGCATGCATGGGAAACTGTGAGGAGGGAGCAGCATGCATGGGACATTGGGAGGAGGGGCAACATGCATGAGACATTGTGAGGAGGGGGCAGTATGCATGGGAAACTGAGGAGGGAGCAGCATGCATGGGACATTGGGAGGAGGGGCAACATGCATGGGACATTGTGAGGGGGGAAAGCATGCATGGGACATTGTGAGGAGGGAGCA